>NC_057800.1:97719758-98019758 GCF_018294505.1 Triticum aestivum
ACTTCCGCTGCTGGCTTGTATGACTGTATGACTTGTATGTTGGGTCGTGAGACCCGTACCTTTGTGAATGTTATGTATGGCTCCCTGAGCCTTAAATAAAGTACTTGTGTCATAGAGTCATGTTGTGATGCTTCGTTGTATTTGCACATATCGAGCATATTGTGTGTATGATTGAAATGCTTGGTATGTGTGGGATCTGACTATCTAGTTGTTTATCTTTAGTAGCCTCTCTTACCGGGAAATGTCTCCTAGTGTTACCGCTGAGCCATGGTAGCCTGCTACTGCTCTGGAACACTTAGGCTGGCCGGCATGTGTCCTTCTTCGTTCCTGTGTCTGTCCCTTCGGGGAAATGTCACGCTTTGAGTACCGGAGTCCTGTTAGCCCGCTGCAGCCCGGTTTACCGGAGTCCTGCTAGCCCAGTGCTACAGCCCGGACCCACTTGCTGATGACCGACACGTTCGAAGCTGGGACATGGATGCCTGTCCCTGTAAGTCTGTGCCACTTTGGGTTTACGACTAGCCATGTCAGCCCGGGCTCCTTATCATATGGATGCTAGCGACACTATCATATACGTGAGCCAAAAGGCGCAAACGGTCCCGGGAAAAAGGTAAGACGACACCCGTGGGGACACCGTGCGTGAGGCCGCAAAGTGATATGAGGTGTTACCAGCTAGATCGATGTGACATCGAGTCGGGGTCCTGACACGCCATAACACAAGATCCAGCAGATGCCAAGTTCTTTGGCAAGCCGGAGCCCGTGAATGAGTGCCTCATACTCGGCCACGTTGTTGGAGGCGGCAAAATGGATTTGTAGTGCATATTTGAGCTTGTTGCCATTGGGAGAGGTGAGGACGATGCTGGCTCCCAAGCCGGTGCGCATCTTGGAGCCATCGAAGTGCATCCGCCAATGGGTGTAGTCAGGCGCTGGAGGCAGGTACTGGGTCTCAGCCCAGTCGACGAGGAAGTCGGCCAGTGCTTGTGATTTGATAGCGGTGCGGGGCTGGTAGTAGATGGTGTAAGGAGCCAGCTCTATGGCCCACTTGGCCACTCGACCAGAGGCATCTCGGCTTCCGATGATCTCGGCAAGTGGAGCCGTGCAGACCACTGTGATTGGATGCTCTTGGAAGTAAGGCTTCAATTTCTTGGCAGCAAAGTGCACGCCATAGCACATCTTCTGGTAGTGGGGGTAGTTCTGCTTGGAGGTCGACAGTACCTCGCTCAGGTAATATACTGGTCTCTGGACAGGTAGTGCCTTGCCTTCCTCCTTGCGCTCTACTACAATGACTGTGCTGACTACTCGGCTGGTGGCGTTGATGTACAGGAGCATAGGTTCCTTGGGAGTCGGAGCCACCAGGACGGGTGGAGTAGTCAGCATCTTCTTCAATTGATGAAAAGCTTCGTCCGCCTTCTGGTTCCACTCGAAAAAAGTGGTCTTCTTCATGAGTTGGTATAAGGGGAGAGCTTTCTCACCCAGCCGACTGATGAATCGGCTGATGGACGCCAAGCAGTCGGTGAACTTCTTTACATCCAGCAATCGGCTGGGTACCTCCATTCTCTCGATGGCCACAACTCGTTCAAGGAGCCGCTTCTTGGCTGCAATCACCAGGGACTCGGCCAGCCGACTGCTCTCGGCCGCGCAAGTGGACGACTTCCGGTAGTCGCCGGCCACAGTCAAAATTCCCCTGGAACTGGGCATCTTTATCTTGAGGTAGGCATAGTGGGGGACCGCCATGAACTTGGCCAAGGCGGGTCGGCCAAGTAGCGCATGGTATGGGCTCTCGAGGTCCACCACCTCAAACCAAACAGACTCTCTTCGGAAGTGATCTTTGTCCCCAAACAGGATGTCAATCAGGATCTTGCCGATTGGTGAGCAGGAAAGCCCAGGAACAATGTCGTGGAACACAGTCCGGTTGTTCTGAAGCTGTCTCTGCTTGATTCCTAACTTCTCCATGGTGTCCTTGTACAGGATATTGATGCTGCTGCCCCCGTCTATTAGAACTCGCAAAAACGTGCGGCCCGTTTGTCCGTGGCAATGGTGGCGTATAGGACCAAGGCGTAGGAGCCTGGACTCGGCATCACTTCTGGGTGGTCAGCCCTGCTCCAGCTGATGGGCCTCTCAGACCAGTGCATGAACTCTGGCGTCTCTGAGGCTACTGCGTTCACCTCTTGTCGCTGCAGCCGCCTGCTGCGTCGATAATCAGCCATACTGGTGAACACCACATAGGCTCCATGCTCTTCAGGGTACTCGTCTTGTACTGTGCCGACTGGCCTAATTGCCGGCTGCTGGGGCGGAGGCGGAGGCGGTTGCCCAGCAGGCAGGGGTGGCAAGAGGCCGTCTCCCTTGGCGATCCTGGTGAGCCAGTGGCACTTTCGGGTGGTGTGATTCGACGGCTTCACGCCGCTGTGGAACTTGCAAGGTCCATCCAAGGTCTGCTTGTAGGAGAAGGCCGGCAGCCAGTTCGGCTTGCCGCCTTTCTGTCGCTTGGGCGGAGGCTGCTCTTCTGGCTACGGGGCTTCAACGGTCGCGACATGTCGGCTGCTGGAAGCCGGCTGCATGGCCTTGCGCTTGTTGTCGCCCTGCTGTTGTCGCCGGCCGGCGTCTGCCGCCGGAGTTCTTGGAGCCTGGGGAGCTACTTTGCCAGTCGTGATGATTTGGATTTCCGTCTTCATGGAGGAGTCGGCCGTAGCGTACTTGTCCGCTATGATCAGCAGCTCGTCGAGGGTTTCTGGCTCATCGCAAAGGAGCTTGTGCTTGAGGAGGGTGCCTTCTCGGCACCCGGATGTGAAGTACTCGATGACCTGCACCTTGTGCACGCCCTCGCAGGAGTTCCGGAGCTCAGCCCAATGCGTGAGGTAGTCGCGAGTCAACTCGTCAGGGCCTTGCACGCACAAGGAGAGCTGAAGAGGCTTGGGAGGACGCTTGTACGTACTGGTGAAGTTGCGGACGAACGCTTCGGTGAAGTCGACCCAGCTATTGATGCTGCGGGGCTTCAGGATGTTCAGCCATGTCCGGGCCGTGCCCAGGAGCATGAGCGGAACATACTTTACGGCGACACGCTTGTTGCCGTTTGCTATGCTGACAGCCGTGGAGTAGTTGACTAGCCAGTCTTCCGGCTTCACGGAGCAAGTATACTTGGGCGTGTCTCTTGGGAGTGTGAACCCTCTGGGAAAGGGCTCGTCCCGAATGCGGGGCCCAAAACAGGGCGGACCCAGCTCGTCTTCTTCTTCCAGCGCCAGGGACCGGTGAAGTCGGTCGATCCGGTGGCGGGCGTCATTTTCTCCAACTCCATCTCGGTGGCCAAGGCGGTCACCGAGATTCGGATGGTCAACAGGCGGCGGGGAGACTCCTCTCCTTGCAGGGAGGGGGAGGCGGACAGTCGTCCCGTCGTTCCACTGATCTCGGGCGGCCGTCTCGGTCGCGCTCTATGGTAATCCAAGTCCGACTGTGGCTGACAGTCGGCTCCTTGTCCTTCCTTCCTCGGGCACCGCTAGTCGGTGTCCGAGACGTCGCGCCCTGATCTCGGTGCGGGTCGTCGTTTGGCCACTGCGGCGCCTCTGTGCGGCAGCCGGCCTCATTCTGCGCGGCGGCCCCGTCGAGGAGCCGCTGGACTCGCTCCATCATGAGGCGGCGCTCTTCCCCCTCAAAATTGTCCAGCTCATCCACCGCCGCCTGGGCGGCTCGGATGTTCTCCGCTGGCGTGGCATACACAGGGCGGCTAGCCCCAAACAGGCTGGCGATGGCCACGCCGCGCTGCTGAACCGCGCCAAGGCGGCTGGGCCCTGCCGGGGCCGGCGAACCGCCAAAAGCACGATCCATCTCCTGCTGGTAAGCTTCTGACAAGCGTCTCATGCTGGCCAGCTTCTTCGTGCCTTCAACAAGCTGAAGGCGGCGCGCTTCTAACGTCTTTGTGTCAGCATCTTCCGGAATGGGCGCAGCTAGGTCTTGCAGCGCCGCGCCGAGTGAGTCGGGCGCCCCTCCGCCAGGGAACTCGTCATGACTGATGACCAGCACCTCAGTGACGGTGCTTCCATCGCTCTCCGCGTGGGGGAGAGGTTCGTCATAGACCACCATGTTGGTGGGGAACGCATCGACCGACGCGGTGTCGGAGTCGACCAGCATCGGGTCGGTGGAGCCTACGGACTCCAAGTCTATGGCAGGCTCGCCGGAAGGGTGGAGTTGATCGAGGAGGCCCGCGAGGAGGTTTTCGGGGCTGCCTGCGCCTATGTCGGACGCAGGTTCGTCGGAGAGGCGGATCTCGCCGACAAGTTCAGCCAAGGAGCTGGCTGCGCAGGCGATCTCAACGCCGCGTAGCGCGCCGGTGCAAACTTCATCTGGCGTGCCTGGCTGGCTGCGCTCGCCAGGGAGGAAAAGGGTTCCCGTCCAGAACAAATCTCCGGACGGCGGTGCACCAGGCCCCACGGTGGGCGCCAAATGTCGGGGGTTTGGTGCGACATATGCCAACGGATGGCTTATCATGGTGGGGGCGAGTAGAACGTCGCCGATGCCTGGAAACGGGATGAGGCGAAGACATGCACGCCAGCGGATCTTACCCAGATTCGGGGCTCTCCGCGGAGATAACACCCCTACTGCTGCTCTGCGGGGTCTCCGCATGATCACTATGGTCAAGTGTTTACACGGTTGCTCCTTGAGTTGTTTCGGGTGGTAGAAGAGGGCAAGGCTAGCTCTATCCTTCTATCTGGTATTGTCTAGTGCTACTGGGTTCCAACCCTTTGCATGGGTGCCCTGGGGGGTTTATATAGGTCTACCCCCAGGGGTACAATGGTAATTCGACTGGGCGTGGGCCCAGCCATCAGTGCCTCTGACCTCCGACTTCTCCGCCGACTGGTGGGCCCCACCGACTGGGCTGGTACGGAGCCGACAGGCCGCGTCCGCCGCGGGCGGGTCTTGCCGGCTGCTGATTACTATAGTCGTGCTCCTAATGACGCAGGCTTGGTCATGGGGTCGTGGTAACAGCCCCACTGCCTGCCAGGCGATCACTGTGGCCACTCCCCATCTATTCTTGATTAATGGCGCATGGGCCCCGGGGGAGGGCTCGGCCGACTCCCCCGGGCCGACTCCCGGCGGGTCCGACTAGCGGTTCTCCCGCCGTCTCTCGAGATCTTGCTGACTGGTGGGCCCCGCTGCCTCCATGCCGTACAGACAAGCCGTCGTGGGCGCAGGACCCGGTACAGTGGTGCTGATGTCAGGGCCGGCCGGGCAACAGTGCCCCGCCGCAGGGAGATCTTCCCAAGTACGGCGTGCTATAGCCATGCCTGCCCTTGGTAAGGGGCGGGGAGTGGGCTTCACTCTAGCCACGCCCCTGCCCCGTCCCCTTCGATGAGGTCATGGTTTGTTGGAGTCGCCGGCCGACTCCCCAAAGCCGGCTTCTCTATAAGTCGCCCCTGGGACTCGGCCGTGAGCGGGCAGTCGGCCGCCTGGCCGTAGACTCCCCAGGAGGCGGCTCTTCGCCCTGTGGTCTCGAGGGGCGCAGCCTGCCCCAATGTCTTGAAAGGTCATGGGCTAGGGTTGGCCTACCCGTGGCCCACGTCTCCGACAACTATGGCCTGGATTTCCATGATCTGGCCCCGAACTTCGTCCTCAACATCTCAGCGTTTATCGTCGTGTGCGAGGCCTTCCTCCGCATCCACCCCCATTTCGGCCTATGGCTCAAGACTTTCAATGTCAAGCCGAAGGTGGTGCGTGACAACCAGGCGGAGTGCGAAGGCGCCATGGTGGGAAAGATGGCCAACGTCCTATGGCTCGAGGGCTCCTTTGTGGAGACCCTGAAGGGGTGGCAATCGGGGTGGTTTTACATCACCGAGCCACGCGACGCCGAATGGGTCGCACCCCCCAAGTTTCGATCCGGACCCCCCACGCGGCTCACCTCCTGGAAGGAGACGGGATTGTCTTGGGGTAAAAAAGGAGAGTTGGCCGGACTCCAAACATGCATCCAAACCCTGGCGGACAAGAAGCTCAAACTTGTCAACGTAGTCCAGGCTATGCTCATCCGCTTGATCCTCCCGTGTCAACAACGGGCTTTCAACCTGTGTGAGTTTGACTCGGCGCGGCACCAAACTCTGAGCAGGCTCTTCGACACGACGTACGAAGATGCCTGGAAGGTGCTTTTCAAGGGCGCCGAGGCTCCCGCATCCGCTACCGAGGATAACGGATTCAGTGCGCAGCATCACGCTCTCGCGGTAAGCTATTTTTTCCTTTTACATGGTATCAGTTTTTCATAGTTTGACTCCATGCGGGATCTAAGCTCCCTTACCTTTGACAGGATAGGCAGGTGACGTCCGGATAGATCAACCCTCCGGCTCCTTTGCCCAAAGGCCCAGCGAACGCTCGCTTGGCGAAGCTGCTGGTTCTTGCACCCTATGTGGTGTCGGGGAACAAGGCCGCGAAGAAGGCCACGGGGACTCGAAAGAGTGCCCGGCGCCAAGAGGTGTCGGATCCATCATCCGATGGTTCCGAGGTGCATTCCTCCCGTGAAGATGAGGAGGAAGAAGAGGAGAACTCTTCCCCTTCAGCGGGAGAGAGAAGAAAAGGAAGGCCGCCCTCTCTGGGGAGGCTGGAGGGTCCAAGAAGGGGAAAACCCTTCCTCCGGACTACTCCACCGACGCTGACGGCGGAGAGGAGTGGCAGCCCAGGGCCAAGCCCCTGGCAAAATCGTAAGTATCCGAATACCAGAGTAATTCATAGTATTCGTTTATTGCACAGCTTTCCCTTACGTCAAACATGTTTATGCAACCCGCCCAAAGACCGGCTCGATGTGTCGTCGAGCGGCTCACTGGACTCGTCAGATGTGAACTCGCTTCCGACGGCTTCCTCCCCCCGCCCTACGGACGACACCGAAGTGTTGTCCCAACAGGTTCCAAGCCGGGAGGAGGTGGTCCTGGAGGCGCCGGAAGGCGACCTCCCGGACTCCAGGAGTAAAGGGGATGAAACCCCCCAAGGGCTCCAAGTCCAGCAAGTCCACCGTGCCGGCGGCCCCCGTCCAACCGGAGGCGCCGGACAATATGTTGGAGGCGCTCCTAGGCGCCTCCATCGATGAGGGGCACCGCACTATTATGAGTGCGGTGGTCCAGAAGGTTCAGTCCGCCAAGAGCGGACTGACTGAAGCTTGTACTAGCCTTTTGACAGGCTTTGAGGTAAGTAAAGAATGTGTAAATAATAGTATCGCATAGACAGTAGCCCTTGATGCTCTGTTTGGCGTTCGGGGAGAAAAGCCGAATAGAGGATCAACTAGAATTCCCAGGAGTCTAACAAAAATGAGTCAATATGCATATGCAGGCTTGCCTGCTTGCATCCGCCGCACTGACTGCAGAGGTGGACATGCTAAAGCAGAACCTCGAGCGGTCCGAGCAAGAGCTCGGTCGTGCCAAGAAGAAGCTCGAGGACAATGAAGGTAAGAAATACCTTGTTTTTAAATATATATAGAAAGGTGCAATTGCAAAGAATGACAGGATTATCGAGGCTATTTTAGGGGCCACGTCTGAAGTGGCGACCCTTAAGCAAGCGCTGGTCAAGGCCGAGAAGAGGGCGGCCTCAGAGCGCACCGAGCGGGAGAAGTATGAGGCCGATTTGGCAAGGTGCGGCAAGAGCTCCAGGCTCTCATGGAAAAACATGAGAGTTTGCAGCTTGACTCAAAGACGCGAGCGTCCGAGCTTGCGGTGGCTATTGAAAATGCCAAGTCTGCCAAGGCCGAATCCCAGAAGACCCTCCAGGAGTTGGATGAGGTGAAGAAGATAGCGGCGGCTAAGGCATTCTTTATGCAAAGCAAACACATAAACGTGAGTTACTTGTTACTTACCCGAATCCGGAGCTCTCCAGGAGCGTTCGCAGATCTTCCCCGGAGTGTGTCCGATGCTGCCGCGTTCTATCGAGCCGAGGAGGGCAGCTCGACAGAGAAGGTGTTCTGGTCTCAGTATGCCGAGGCCGGACACCCCGTGCCCCTGAGCGACCAGCTGAAGAAACTGTTCGAGCTCCACAAGGCGGCCGAACAGGCCATGAAGGGCCTCATTGTTCCGCTGTGGCCTGGAGGGGCTCTGCCTGGGAGCTATTTCGGGCTGGTGCGGTGGTTGGTGGAGGCCTGTCCAAGGCTCGAAGTCATCGAGTGCTCCGTCTGCATTGAAGGTGCCCGTAGGGCCCTTGCTCGTGCTAAGGTGCACTGGAGCAAGCTGGATGCTGAGAAGCTGGTGAAGTGTTTACACGGTCAAGTATTTACACGGTTGCTCCTTGAGTTGTTTCGGGTGGTAAAAGAGGGCAAGGCTAGCTCTATCCTTCTATCTGGTATTGTCTAGTGCTACTGGGTTCCAACCCATTGCATGGGTGCCCTGGGGGTTTATATAGGTCTACCCCCAGGGGTACAATGGTAATTCGACTGGGCGTGGGCCCAGCCGTCAGTGCCTCTGACCTCCGACTTCTCCGCCGAGTGTTGGGGCCCGCCGACTGGTGGGCCCCGCCGACTGGGCTGGTACGAAGCCGACAGGCCGCGTCCGCCGCGGGCGGGTCTTGCCGGCTGCTGATTACTATAGCCGTGCTCCTGATGACACAGGCTTGGTCATGGGGTCGTGGTAACAGCCCCACCGCCTGGCGGGCGATCACTGTGGCCACTCCCCATCTCTTCTTGATTAATGGCGCGTGGGCCCCGGGGAAGGGCTCGGCCGACTCCCCCGGGCCGACTCCCGGCGGGTCCGACTGGCGGTTCTCCCGCCATCTCTAGAGGTCTCGCTGACTGGTGGGCCCCGCTGCCTCCAGGCCGTACAGACAAGCCGTCATGGGCGCAGGACCCGGTACAGTGGTGTTGATGTCAGGGCCGGCCGGGCAACAGTGCCACGCCGCAGGGAGATCTTCCCAAGTATGGCGTGCTATAGCCATGCCTGCCCTTGGTAAGGGGCAGGGAGTGGGCTTCACTGTAGCCACGCCCCTGCCCCGTCCCCTTCGATGAGGTCACTGTTTGTTGGAGTTACCGGCCGACTCCCCAAAGCCGGCTTCTCTGGAAGTCACCCCTGGGACTCGGCCGTGAGCGGGCAGTCGACCGCCTAGCCGTAGGCTCCCCAGGAGGCGGCTCTTCGCCCTGTGGTCTCGAGGGGCGCAGCCTGCCCCGATGTCTTGAAAGGTCATGGGCTCGGGTTGGCCTACCCATGGCCCACGGCTCCGACAGTAGTCCCCGAAGCTGGTGAGGCACCGCAGTCGATCGGCCGAGAAGCCTCAGCAGTTTCTCTTTCCGAGTGCTCAACGCATGGTCTTGAGCTATTTCGGGCTGGTGCGGCGGTTGGTGGAGGCCTGTCCAAGGCTCGAAGTCATCAAGCGCTCCGTCTGCATTGAAGGTGCCCATAGGGCCCTTGCCCGTGCTAAGGTGCACTGGGGCAAGCTGGATGCTGAGAAGCTGGTGAAGGACAGGCCACCGCCGGGGAAAGAGTATTGCAAGCCCAATAATTACTATAAGGATGTTCTAAAGGGTGCCTGCCTTGTGGCGGATGAATGTTCTAGGGATGTAATTTTTGAGTGAAACTTGCTCGTGTTGTCCTGTGCGCTGAAAACTTGTTTATATGCGCTAAGCAATGCTGTTGGAATATAAAATATTACCTTCTGTGCGGCTGTTTATCAATTCTGAGAGATGGCGAGTCGTCGCCTTCTGCCCCCGTGCCGCTAGTGCTGGGGTGTTCGGGGATAAACCTGAGTGCTCTTTTTCCCATGTTTGGGTCCTTCGAGGGAGGCGCTCAGCCCAACGAACAAGGCAATTGTACTATAATGCATGAACACTCTCACTTAGCCATAGAATTCTATAATTTTAAATTTCGGCGAAGCCCCTGGTATTCGGAAGACCGAGTTCGGGGCGCTATCCACGCCTTGGCCGGACAGAGCCGGCTCCTCGCCCTAAGCGGCATAAGTCTTTAGGGACTCGAAAAACCTCTCGAACAGCGACCAGCTCTCGCTTCATCATGACAGTCAGTTTTAGCTTTCTCCACTGAGGTGCTCGACCCAGCTCAACTGGGGCACAATTGCAGTGGTTCTCCTAGTGCTACCTTAGCCGATATAGTGCAAACCCAACTATTGACCCAAGACATGATTCGGAACCGATGCATATAATGCTATAAGTTCGGGGTGCCGCACTTGTTAAAGTGTTCGGACTTCTCACACCATATTGATGGGTACTAAAGCCCCTGGCGTATTTTGGCCGTACCAACGTGTACGGGTGCAACATGTTGTTAAGGAACATATGTATATATATAAAAAAAGAGTAATGCAAAAATAGACAAAAGCTATGCACTGTTTATTAAAGAGGGCTGCGATCAAAGTAAAACGATACAAATAATGCGATAAGCAAAAGCTTGGACTATGTAACATGTCCGTTCCAAGGGCAAGCTGAGGAATAGTATGCGAAACAGGTATACTGCTCGTGATAGAGACCACCTGGGAGTTCCGTAATACGGCGTGGCTTGTCTGTTCCTTTGGTTCTTGCATCGTTTGTGCGGCAATTGAACTGCCGAACAGGCTTTCCGAAGAGTGGAGACCTGAAAGTAAGAGAAGATTGAAAAATCGGCAGCCCCTGGTACGGTTTAAGCCGTATTTTTGGGCGTGCCGTGATGGTGCCTCTCCCCCTGTACCCATGTATCTCTAGAGCGTAGTTATGTATGCGAAGTACTGGCATCGCCTTTTGGCGAGGGTTGGTGTTGGGGCCGCATTGCTACGCCTGCTCGGATCGTGTCAGGCGGTCTTGTTGTAGGTTACTCCGGGCGCGCTTGACGGTGTCCGGTCGTTTAGTGGCCGGACTGGGGAACTACCTGGAGAGGCTGCTTTGTATTTCCGCTGCAAGGGCCGCCGTGTGCTCCTCCGTTCGGAGGGAGCGTTCGGTGTTTCCATTGACCGTAATTACTCCTTGAGGACCTGGCATCTTGAGCTTAAGGTATTCGTAGTGCGGTACCGCATTGAACTTAGCGAATGCGGTTCGCCCGAGCAGTGCGTGATAACCACTGCGAAACGAGACTATGTCGAAGATTAACTCCTCGCTTCGGAAATTATCCGGAGATCCGAAGACCACTTCAAGTGTGACTGAGCCTGTACAGTTGGCCTCTACACCTGGTATTACGCCTTTAAAGGTCGTTTTGGTGGGCTTAATCCTCGAGGGATCTATGCCCATTTTCCGCACTGTATCCTAGTAAAGCAGGTTCAGGCTGCTGCTGCCGTCCATAAGGACTCTAGTGAGATGAAATCCGTCAATAATTGGGTATAGGACCAATGCGGCGCATCCGCCATGACGGATGCTAGTGGGATGGTCCCTTCGATCCAAGGTGATCGGGCAGCAGGACCATGGGTTGAACTTTGGGGCGACTGGCTCTACCGCGTATACGTCCCTTAACGCGCGCTTACGCTCCCTTTTGGGGACGTGGGTTGCGTATATCATGATCACCGTCTGCACTTGTGGGGGAAAACCCTTCTGTCCACTGTTGTTCGGCGGCCGGGGCTCCTCGTCGTCATTGCTATGCAGCCCCTTGTCTTCATTTTCGGGGTTTAACTTGCCTGCCTGCTTGAACACCCAACAATCCCTGTTGGTGTGATTGGCCGGCTTTTCAGGGGTGCCATGTATCTCGCACAAGCAGTCGAGTATTCGGTCCAAACTGGACGGGCCCCTCGGATTCCTTTTGAATGGCTTTTTCCGCTGACCGGATTTAGAGCCTCTGAATCCGGCATTAACTGCCGTATCCTCAGCATTGTCGACGTTAATGCGCCGCTTCTGTTTGTTGCGACGCGACCTGCCACCACTAACCCTGGTGTCCGAATTACCAGGGTTCTTGGTCATATTGTTGCTACGAGCAAGCCAGTTGTCTTCTCTCGTGCAAAAGCGGGTCATGAGTGTCGTGGGTGCTGCCATAGATTTCGGCTTTTCCTGTCCAAGGTGTCGGGCCAGCCATTCGTCACGGATATTGTGCTTGATAGCTGCTAGGGCCTCAGCGTCCGGACAATCGACTATTTGATTTTTCTTTGTTAGGAACCGTGTCCAGAATTGTCTGGCCTATTCCTCTGGCTGCTGAATTACGTGACTTAGGTCATCGGCGTCTGGGGGTCGCACATAAGTGCCCTGGAAATTGTCGAGGAATGCGGCTTCCAGGTCCTCCCAACAACTGATTGATCCTGTTGGCAAGCTGTTAAGCCAATGTCGAGCTGGTCCTTTAAGGATGAGTGGGAGGTATTTGATGGCGTGGAAATCGTCTCCACGGGCCATGTGGATATGAAGGAGATAATCCTCGATCCATACCGCAGGATCTGTTGTGCCATCATATGATTCGATGTTTATGGGTTTGAAACCCTCGGGGATTTGATGATCCATTATTTTGTCTGTAAAGCATAGTGGGTGTGCGGCGCCTCTGTACTGGGCGATATCATGACGTAGCTCCAATGAGCTTTGTTCGGCCCTGCCGAATTTGTGGCCGGCGTGACAGTTACCGTCTCGAGCCGTGGGGTTCCCACGCGATCCATAGATCGATTGTGTTTGCCTTGCCTTGTCCTCCAAAATGTCTCGTAAGTCCGGCGCATATTCCCGTGCCTTGGCATGGGGTGCGGCTTGAGTGGAGGGCCGGGAGGCCTCTTTGTCGCGGCCACGAGGTGGCCGGTCGGCCGCATCAAGTGCTTCCTCCTCTAATCGGGGTAGCAACCTGCGCTTTGGGTAGCTCTTGGAGGGGTTTTCGAGTTTATGCTCTTCGGCCGCAAGGACTTCAGTCCATCTGTCGACCTGCAAATCTTGATCAGCTCTGAGTTGTTGCTGTTTTTTCTTGAGGCTTCTTGCCGTAGCCATAAGCCTGCGTTGAAAACGCTCTTGCTCGACGGGATCCTCTGGCACGACGAATTCGTCGTCGTCGAGGCTGGCCTTGTCTTCGGAGGGAGGCATATAATTATCGTCCTCGACCTCTTTGTCTGCCGCTCTCTCATGAGGGCTGGTTTCTCCATCCTCTTGTGCTAAGTCTTGCTGGAGGGGGTTTTCTTCGGCACTTTCCGTAGTATTATTATCTCCCGGCGCTTAGGCTGTTTCTTGGAGGGGTCGTCCTCCGCTGTTCCATCGCCATCTCCCTCTTTTGGGGTGTCCACCATGTATATGTCATATGATGAGGTGGCTTTCCAGGGCCTAGTAGGCGCTGGTTCTTCATCATCTCCTTCATCAGCGTCCATACTGTCGATGTCTTCGGAGTCGAAGTTGAGCATGTCGGTTAAGTCATCGACAGTGGCTACAAAGTGGGTGGTGGGTGGGCTTTGAATTTCTTCATCGTCCGTACCCCAACCTTGCTGACCGTAGTCCGGCCAGGGCTCTCCTGATAAACAGAGAGACTTCAGTGACTTCAGGATATCACCGAAAGGCGAGTGCTGAAAGATGTCCGCGGCAGTGAACTCCATGGTTGGCGCCCAATCGGATTCGATCCACAGGGGCGCGGAAGGTTCGGGGTTCGGAGAGGAGTCCGGCTCCTTGGAGTCACGTGTTCCGCAGAGTGCGGGGCTGGTGTTCGGCTCAATCGCCGTTGGGATCGCAGCCCCGAGGCGGCGTCCAACCACCCATCCTCGATCAGCGCGGTTGGCTCCAAATTAAGGGTCAGAGCCGATGCGGGTGCGGCCTCCAGGGCACTATTTGGCAGCAGAGCTAGATCATGCTCGTCGGGACAGTTTGGCGGCAGTGGCTCGAGTCCCCGCGGATGTCAGCCATGTAGTTTAAACTTCCAAATCTGACCTGACGGCCAGGGGCGTAGCTTTCGATCTGCTCCAAATGGCCAAGTGAATTGGCCCGCAGTGCGAAGCCGCTGAAGACGATGATCTGTCCGGGGAGGAAGGTCTCCCCCTGGACTGCATCGCTATCGATGATCGTAGGAGCCATCGAGCCTGACAGCGATGACATAGAGGAACTCTCAGTGAAAGCACCAATGTCGGTGTCAAAACCGGTGGATCTCGGGTAGGGGGTCCCGAACTGTGCGTCTAGGCCGGATGGTAATAGGAGGCAAGGGACACGAAGTTTTACCCAGGTTCGGGCCCTCTCGATGGAGGTAAAACCCTACGTCCTGCTTGATTAATATTGATGATATGGGTAGTACAAGATTTGATCTACCCTAGAAGCTAGCCTATGGTATGATTGTTGATGTGTACGTTGTCCTACGGACTAAAACCCTCCGGTTTATATAGACACCGGATAGAGTTAGGGTTACACAAAGTCGGTTACAATGGTAGGAGATCTTCATATCCGTATCGCCAAGCTTGCCTTCTGTTACGACATATCTCTCTGAAGGTAGTTTTGGTGATTGATGACAACATGTTTGCGGACTAATCTTGTGCTTTGTTTGATTCACAGATTCTCCCCTAGCACGAGACGCGCTTTTCCCCTCGGAGTGTATTTCAAGACGGTGTAGCTCTTTCGTTTCTTTCTCGGTGGACCTGTTGCGTAGAGGGCACCGTACTATCAAGATGGGGTCCGCTGGGGTTTTGCTTGGGTGGAATCATCACGTACACATCAGCTCCTCACCCTCCGAGCTTTTCCTGTCCATTCAAGAGATCTCTCCTCTCTTCCTTGTTCAGTCTAGGTCTAAGTGGCAGTACCGCGCACCCAGCGGTAGTACCGCTGAGAAGCCACAAGCGGCAGTACCGCTTTGCAGCGGTAGTACCGCCGTGGCTCCACAGCAGTAGTACCGCTAGGGGCCTGGCACCTCCGCCTGGTCCTCAACTTCCTTGAGAGATCCCTTCTCCCTCTCTCTCGCGCCCCAGCGGTAGTACCGCACTGCATGCGGTACTACGGTCGAAGGGTCACAAGCGGCAGTACCGCTCCACAGCGGTACTACCGCCCTTGACCCCTCTACCGTAGTACCGCTGGGTAGTCTGGCTCCTACCGCCTCGATTCGAGAGGTCTTTTTCTCGTGTCGGGTTTTGCGGCACTAGTCATGGTTGTAGTGGCGGTAGTACCGTTCTAGGAGCGGTAGTACCGCCCTACCACCGCGGTAGTACCGCATTTGGGTCCGTTCCCTACTTAGTCTCCTCAGGGCGGCAGCACCGTTGGTTGGCGCGGCAGTATCGTCGCCTGGCCGTAGTACCGCCTCCTATCAGCGGTAGTACCGCCCTGTGCGGGGCTGGTTGGTGGGGGGGGCAACGGGATTGTTGCCCCCACTATAAAAGGGAGTCCCCTTCCTCCTTCTCACCCACCTCTTCCTACCCCAAGCTCCATTTATTGCTCAAGCTCCATTAAATACTCCAAGCTTCATTTCCGCCCGATCTATCTCTCTAGCCAATCAAATTTGTTGATTTGCTCGGGAGTGGTTGAGAAGGCCCCGATCTACATTTCCACAAAGGGATTTTTGATTCCCCCACCCATCCCTAGCGGATCTTGTTACTCCTGGGTGTTTGAGCACCCTAGACGGTTGTGGTCACCTCGGAGCCATATTCCATTGTGGTGAAGCTTCGTGGTCTTGTTGGGAGCCTCCGATTAAGTTGTGGAGATTGCCCCAACCTTGTTTGTAAAGGTTCGGTCGCCGCCTTCAAGGGCACCAATAGTGGAATCACGGCATCTCGCATTGTGTGAGGGCGTGAGGAGAATACGGTGGCCCTAGTGGCTTCTTGGGGAGCATTGTGCCTCCACACCGCTCCAACGGAGACGTACTTCCCCTCAAAAGGAAGGAACTTCGGTAACACATCCTCGTCTCCACCGGATCCACTCTTGGTTATCTCTTACCTTTACTTGTGCAAGCTCTTTATTGTTTCTACCCTTGCTTGCTTGTATGCTTGTTGTTATTGCATCATATAGGTTGCTCACCTAGTTGCACATCTAGACAACCTACTTTGATGCAAAGTTTAATTTGGTAAAGAAAAGCTAAAAATTGGTAGTTGCCTATTCACCCCCCCCCCTCTAGTCAACCATATCGATCCTTTCAATTGGTATCAGAGCCTCGTCTCTTTATTAAGGACTTTACCGTCCAAAGAGTATGGTTGATACCGTAGACGGTGTGGAGGAACACTCCGGTGTGAATCCGATCTCATCTACGGGAGATGGGGGAACTTCGGTCTCTCGTGAGGAGTTCAATGTGGCCTTGGAGACATTGAAAACCTCCATGACGACCGAAGTTGAAAGCATGTTTACTAAATTTCTTGAGGGGCTTAAACTATCCACCGCACCGTTGAAAGTGGGTGATTCCGCCAACAAGGTGTCGGATGCTATCCCCGGCAAGGGGGAAGCTAGTAGTGAAAAGGCTCCTTCTTCTAGTGGCAAGAATGGCACCGGCATCTTTGCCCATGTGGAACCACCACTTGTTTATGGTGGACCGGTTCCTTCCACTCATTTGAATCATGCCATTCCTCCCCCTAAGATTGTGAAAAATGAGGATTTTGATTCTTGGGTTTACCACTTTAAACGTCATTTAAATCATGTGAACACTAACCTTTGGAGAATCATTGAAGAAGGTTTCTATCCACATGATCCAAGCAACTTCACTCCTCGAGAAGCCGCGGATAATCAATTCAATGAGAATGCTCTCTTCATCATTCAAGATGCAATTCCACCCGAAGACCTACCTCATCTTCGTCCCTTCGCCTTGGCCAAAGATGCATGGCATTGTGTCGTGTCTCTCTACCGGGGAAGCGCAAGCATTCAACGCTCCAACTATGAAGTGGTACAAGATGAGGCCGATGAGTTTGCAATGAAGGAAGATCAAGAACCTCGTGAGCTTTATCGGAGAGTAACCAAACTCACGGTCTCACTACGAGATCACGGGAGCAAGGACACGGATGACAATTGGATCAAGCGCAAATTCCTTAAGGCAATGATGCCCTACCACAAGGCCATGTCCTTCGTCATTCGTTAAAGACCGGACTTCCACACTTTGACCTCCAGCGAAGTGTTGGATGAGTTTGTGGCCATGAACATTTTGGACAAGACCGCCGACAATGTGGTGCTCCGTTCTCAACGGGCAAAGAAGCCTAACCTTGCTTTGAAGGCCAAGCTCACCGTGGAAGAAGAAGAAGAGGAAGAAGAGGAGAGCAACCCCGAAGATACGAAGTATGCATATCATGTACACATGGCACTTGCTTCAAGGCAATTTTGGAGCAAGAAAAACTCGAGGCCCAACTTTAGCAAAAACAACTCGAGTGGCACAAGGGGCAAGCAACGTGTAAGAACTTGCTACAATTGCGGCAACGTGGGTCATTTCGTTGCGGAATGCCTGTATGAGAAGAGGGAAGACAATGGTGGCAAACTCATCCGAAAGGACAAGGCCAAGTCGTTCCCCAACAAGAACAACTTCACCAAGAAGACTCCTCCGAAGGCTTTGGTTGTGCAAGAAGAGTACACTGAGGATGATGACGATGATGAAGATGATGAGTCGGTTGCCATGGCCTCTGTTGCCATTGTAACAACGTCACGTGTGTCTCTCTTTGACTCACCCAACAAGAGCATCACCGCCAAGTGCCTCATGGCTAAAGC
This sequence comes from Triticum aestivum, assembly GCF_018294505.1. Classification (NCBI taxonomy): domain Eukaryota; kingdom Viridiplantae; phylum Streptophyta; class Magnoliopsida; order Poales; family Poaceae; genus Triticum; species Triticum aestivum. The sequence continues at coordinate 97,737,202 of NC_057800.1, forward strand.
CACCAACAAGGTAACCTCCAACATCAAAACTGCCATCATTAATCATCCTTCCCAAACGGATAGCATTAATGAACTTGAGGGAGCTAATGTGGAGGCTAACGAGTTTGAGGCTTTTATGGGCAAACTCAAGGGAAAATCCAAGAAGCACTTTGTTGCTCTCTTGGAACAACTGGGTGATCCCAATGACATGATCGAGGCTCACGAAGACACCATCTCTAAGATGGAAGGGCGTAGTCGTGACTATGCCGATGAGATTTCGGATCTTTCCAATGCTCTTGAGGAAGAGCGTGGTCTTCGTTTGGCTCTTGAGGAGTCACACAAGGTTGATCATGCTAAGTTAAAGAAAGATTATGATCATGCCCTCATTGTTTCTCGTGTGCTAAATTCCAAGAAGGCCAAACTCAGGGTTGATCTTGCTAGACTCAAAGAGGAGTTTGATATACTTGACAAGGCCCACAAGGCCTTGAAGGGTATTCACGCTAGTCTCAAGGAGTCTCATGATCAACTCCAAGTGAAGCTAACTAAGGAGAAAGAAACTTTTCCTCATATGGTTTTAATTGATAATGCAAATGCTACTAACCCGTGTTGTGAGCATATACATCTTGTTGAGGAAAATACTAAGTTGAAGGAGCAACTTGAGATAGGTCTTGTGACTTGCATACAAGGCAAGAAGAACCTCAACGATCTCTTGATCAACCAAAAGGGAGGTGTGGCCAAGGAAGGGATTGGGTATGTGCCTGACTCCGAGAACAAGAAGAAGAATGACAAGACCAAACGACCTCCTCCCCTGATGCAAACCTTTGTGAGGGAGGGAGAAAGTGCCCCCGAGGAGAAGAAGAAGAACAATGTCAAGAAGGGCAATGTCACCCCTCCCAACAAAGCCAGCGATTTTAATCCTTCTTATGTGTTATGCCGTGCTAGTGATGGGCATGTTTATGCCAAGTTTGTTGGTTCTCTTCATGAGTATATTGAATGGTCTATTTGGGTTCCTAAGACCCTTGTTACTAACATCAAAGGACCCATTACAAAATGGGTACCTAAAACCAAGCATTGATCTCTTGTAGGTGTTTTCTTCCGGTGGTGGATCATGGTTGCCCGATATTGGAGCTACAAATCATATGACCGGAAGCAAGGTCTTGGTGGTGGACGTGCACAAAGTTCCATCTATGCCCACCAATGTCAAGTGGGGTGACGCCTCATCCTCTAAGGTATTGGGACTTGGCAAGGTGGTCATCTCTCATGATCTCACGATCGAGAAGATCATGCTTGTTAAGTCCCTTGCATACAATTTACTTTCCGTTCGTCAACTTGAAATCATGGGCTTTGCCACTTTCTTTGATAGCGATACCGTGGCCCTCTTGTGGAGCAAGACTCTTAAAGTAGCTTTTGTTGGGCATGTCGAGAATGGTCTATATGTGATTAACTTTTCGGAGCGACCCAATAAGACCACAACATGCCTAATGGCTAAAGTTGATGTGGGATGGCTTTGGCATCGCCGTTTAGCCCATGTCAATATGAGATCTTTGCAAAGTCTTCTCAAGGGGGACCATGTCCGTGGACTAACGAATGTTAGTTTTGTTAAAGATTGTGCTTGCAGTGCCTGTATCGAAGGAAAGCTACATGAGAAGGCTCACCCTCCCACGACTATCATTTATTGAAAGAGGCCCTTGGAGCTCCTTCACATGGATCTTTTTGGGCCCCCATCCTTCGATAGTCTTGGAGGTAGGAAGTATTGCTTGGTGATTGTGGATGACTACTCAAGGTACACGTGGGTGTATTTCTTCAAGAGGAAGAGCGAGACCCAACATACCGTCATTGACTTCGCAAATGAAGCACAACGTCAACACAATGCAAAGATCTTGACAATAAGAAGTGACAACGGCACCGAGTTCAAGAACTACACCTTGGATGAATTTCTTAGTGATGAGGGAGTCAAGCATCAATATTCCGCACCATACACCCCTCAACAAAACGGTGTCGCGGAGAGGAAGAACCGGACGTTGATGGATGCGTCAAGGACCATGATGGCGGAGTTCAAGTCTCCATAAACTTTTGGGCCGAAGCCATCAACACCGCGTGTCATGCATCCAATCGGCTCTACCTCCGCAAGGGCTTGAACAAGACCCCATATGAGATACTCACCGGTAACAAGCCCAACCTCAAGTACTTCCGGGTATTCGGGTGTAAGTGTTTCATTCTCAAGAAAGGTGTTCGGTTGTCTAAATTTGAGGCTAGAGCTTATGAGGGCATATTTGTTGGTTATGCTACAAACTCTCATGCTTACCGTGTCCTCAATAAATCCACGGGACTTATTGAGGAGACGTGTAACATGGAGTTTGATGAGAATAACGGCTCCCAAGTGGAGCAAATTGGCACTTGTGATGTAGGTGATGAAATTCCTCCTCAAGCCATAAGAAGAATGGGTGTTGGTTTGATCCTACCCATTGAGGAACCCCTTGTGGCCGAAGGAGAAGGACAATTCTCCACTCAAGTGGAGCCATCACCAACCCAAGGCCCACACGCTTCCGAAGAACAAAGTGAAGGCCCTCAACCTCATGAACAAGACCAAGGGCAAGATCATACTCAAGACGGTGTTGACACACCAAGTGATGCCCAAGGTCAAGTTCTCTCCCCCAAGCAAGTTCAAGATCAAGAAAAAGCTCATGACGGCGCTCAAGATGATCAAGTAACCGCTCCTCATCTCACCATCGAGGAGGAATTTGAGCGTCATGCCGCCAAGGTTGCTTCCAAGCTCTCCACCAAGGATCATCTCATGACGAATGTGCTTGGAAGCTTAAGAAAGGGGGTAAGCACTCGTAGACAATTAGCAAATTATTGTGAGCATCACGCGTTTGTATCTTGTGTGGAACCCCACAAGGTCTATGAGGCGCTAGAAGATCCGGATTGGCTCAATGCCATGCACGAAGAACTCAACAACTTTGAGCGCAACAAAGTGTGGAGATTGGTGCCAAGGCCAACGGGGAACCATAGTGTCATTGGAACTAAGTGGATATTCAAAAACAAGCAAGATGCCCATGGGATTATCATCCGCAACAAGGCTCGTTTGGTAGCACAAGGCTACTCCCAAGTCGAGGGTATCGACTATGGTGAAACCTTTGCTCCCGTTGCTCGTCTTGAATCCATTCGCATGTTGATTGCATATGCTTCTCATCATAACTTTAAGTTACAACAAATGGATGTGAAGAGTGCTTTTCTTAATGGTCCCATAAATGAATTGGTTTACGTCAAGCAACCCCCCGGGTTCTAGGATCCCTACTTTCCCGATCATGTGTATCAACTCGATAAGGCACTCTATGGCCTTAAACAAGCCCCACGTGCGTGGTATGACCACCTTACCGAGTTGTTACAAGACCGTGGTTTTGAAGTTGGGCTAATCGACCCCACTCTTTTTACTAAGAAGGTCAAAGGGGAGTTGTTTGTGTGCCAATTATATGTAGATGATATTATCTTTGGTTCTCCTAACAAAGCTTTCAATGAGGAATTTGCCGCTCTCATGACCTCAAAGTTCGAGATGTCCTCCATGGGAGAGTTGAAGTTCTTTCTAGGGTTCGAAGTGAAGCAAAGAAGAGAAGGAACCTTCATCAATCAATCCAAATACACCCAAGAAATGCTCAAGAGATTCAAGCTAAGTGACGTCAAGCCGGCCTCCACTCCAATGCCCACCAAGTGCTAACTTGACTTAGATCCCAATGGTAAAGTGGTGGATCAAAAGGTATATCGTTCCATGATTGGTTCCTTGCTTTACCTTTGTGCATCTAGACCAGACATCATGTTGAGTGTGGGAATTTTTGCATGGTATCAAGCCGCACCTAAGGAAAGTCACTTTGTGGCGGTCAAACGAATCTTTCGATATTTGGCTCATACCCCAAACTTTGGCTTATGGTACCCAAGAGGATCAAACTTCAAGCTTGTAGGGTACTCGGATTCCGATTGGGCGGGAGACAAAGTGGATAGGAAGTCCACTTCCGCAGGGTGACAATTCCTTGCTTGCTCTTTGGTAAGTTGGTCTTCCAAAAAGCAAAGTTGTGTGTCTCCCTCGTCCACTGAGGCGGAGTATGTTGCCGCCGGTAGTTGTTGTGCACAACTTCTATGGATGAGTCCAACTTTAAAGGATTACGGTGTCACTTGTGACAAAGTGCCTCTTTGGTGTGACAATGAAAGTGCCATCAAGATTTCTCTCAACCCAGTGCAACACTTCAAGACGAAGCATATTGAGATTCGGTATCACTTCATCCGGGATCACATTAGGCGAGGAGAGATCGAGCTCAACTATGTCAACACTCATGACAACCTTGCAGATATCTTCACGAAGCCCTTGGATGAAGCAAGATTTCGCGAGTTAAGGCATGAGCTAAATATCATTGATTCGAGCAATGTTGCTTGAACCCGCGCACACCCTATCACGCTCAACTTGTTGTCTAGTTTAGGTGTAGGCATGGACATAGGGGGAGTGTTGTTCTCTCAATGAACTCTCCCTCCCCCCATTATGCATAAATTGATCAAGTCTTTCACTTTAGCCATTGTTGATGGCACTTGTGCTTAAAAGACGACTTTTGGTCATGGGCCCAAGGTTAAAATCTTCGCGGTGCCATACCTTTTGACTCAAACATAGGTGGCCTCGGCCACCGACCTCTTGTGAAGAGGTGTGTCTTGGTCGTTTGCTGGTGTGTTTGCCGTTTTTGTCATTTCGTCGAGCTAAAGCCGTGTCTGTTTAGTTGCCGTGGCGTGCTGGGCGGTACTACCGCTGGTGATGCGCGGTACTACCGCCCCCCAGCGCGGTACTACCGCTGAGGGACGGGACCAGGGGGTTAACTCGGGGTAGGGGGAGGTTTCTTCTCCCCCATACCCATTCACTTCGCCCCTCTTGTCTCTTCCTCTCTCCAGCCTCCTCTCGCCGCGGGAGGGCTCCGATGGATCTCCGTCTCCGGGGCGTTCCTCTCCATTTCCTTTGGTGGAGTCGATCCCCACCTCGTCCTCTTGCCATGGATGCCGGTATTGCCCCCGTTCTTTCTTTCGTTTTGTCTCCTTTTAGTTCTTGTTTATTAGGGGCAATGGTGGTTGCATCTCTAGATTTTTGGCTAAATCTAGGCTTGAGTTGGTTGGAGAAAGCAACTAGACTATCTCGATTAGGGTTTGGTAGGATTATTTTTGAATTTGGTAGGCCGGTAGTGCCGGATCTGACCACGGTAGTAGGAACCCGCTGTTTCACTGCCTCGTGCTAAGAAACTGTTGTTTCTCCGCCTCAAGCGGTACTACCGCTCTCTTGGAGCGGTACTACCGCTTGACCTAGAGCGGTAATACCGCTCCCTTTGGGGTGGTACTACCGCTTGCGGCGGTATTACCGCGGGCAGGTCACGGTACTACCGTTGAATGCCAATTTCCTTCATTTTCCTGCCTTACCTTGATCCTTTTGTTGAGTTTGTTGGCTTATGCTCGTTCTTTCTGGTTGTTTCGCGTTGTTCTTGTGTTTGGCTCCAGGTGATGACTGTTCCGAGCAGCAAGGTCGCCGTATCAACCCCGGGCGTGCCACATCAAAACGCTACCGCACCTCAGAGCCTGCCGGTGGTTCCTCGAGCACCCAACCGCCTCTAGCAAGTGCTTCTGCAAGTGTTCCTCCACCTCCTCAGCAATCGAAGCGAGCCGCCAACAAGCCAAAAGGGAAGACTGTGACTGAGATGACCAACAAGGAGTTTTGGGAGAAGCATCGCCGCAACCCCTATGCGGTGGACCAAGAACCCACTTTGGTCAACCGCCCGTTCTGGAACCGTTTTCAGTTTGCCATCTACTTTGATGTGATCAAGGCCAAGAAGAATCTTTTTGTTGATGTTCGCTCCATTGACACTGATGCTATGGAGAAGTATCTGGAGTACTTTGGCGAAGCTCTTCAGATGTGCACTCAGCTAAACATTCTCAGGATCATGCAATTCAATAAGGATTTCGATGCGGATTTGGTGGCTCAATTCTATGCACCGTCCACCTTGGGACGGATGTCGATAGGACTCTGACATGGATGACCAATGGCAAGCTACTTTCTGTCAAGTGGAAGGCTTTCATGGAGTTACTCGATGTGGTGGATACCGGGCTTGAGACTTCTGTCGGTTTCCGTCCTCACCGCAATGCTACATCCACCCACAAGCAAGCCCTTTGGCCCTACTGCACTATGAAGGTTCACCCAGTCACTCAGAAGAAGACTTATGAGCTGTCTCTGTATCTGGACATTCTTCATCACATATTCCGTGAGACTCTCTTCCCTCGGATCGGGAATCTGGATATGGTCCACTCTACCTCGTGGACATGCTCCTTTTCTGTCAGCATGAGAAGGAAGCAAGCACTGGAGAGAGCCTGGATATCTCTCATGTCATGTGGTCTGAACGTCTTTCTGCCGTGTCTGAGCGCAAGTGTACTATCTATGGTCCATTCATTATGCGGCTCATTGAGAGGGCTTGGGCACAGACTTATCCCAGAGTGCTGCTAGAGACTGGAGACTTGGTTTCTCATGAGATCAAGCGTCTGAGGAAAAAGGACAACTGGACAGCACCTCACACAGGGGGTCCATCTGCTACTGCTGCCACAGGGGGTCCGTCTGCTGCTGCCGCTGCCATGGAGACCGAGGGTGAGGATCCTACTGATGCTCCTGAGGAGAACTTTGGCCCCTCTAGTGCAGAACCGTCGTGGGCACAGAAGCTTAAGCGCAAGATGAAGAAGCTTTTCTGCATGGAGTCCCATGGCAGTACATGACTCATGTGGCGAAGAAGCATGCCAGGACGCGCCACAAGGAGCTCATGCGTCAGATGGGAGCAATAGTTGCTAGTGGGTCTGAGGGTCAGATCACTGAAGAGGAGGACTGGATTCATCAGAATTGCCACTGGACCGACTCCGATGCCGAGCAGTTTCTGACCCACGATGAAGATGCAGAGATGTGATGTTCGAGACCTTCCTCTCCCATCACCTGGAGTCGTAGTGTCCCTTTTTGCCCTTTTGGTGTCTCGCTGCCAAAGGGGGAGAGAGTGTAGGGCTTTGCTTCTTGTGTCGTGCTTTGAGTCGCCTTGTGGTTTCTTGTGTGTTTCTTTTGGTTTGGTTTGGTGTGAGACCTTAGTCCTAGTCATATGGTGTAAGACATATGCTCCCTATCGCTACCTTATTACTTATGTCATTTCAGAGTACTGTAGTTTATTATGAGATGCATGCTTGTCCTGTTTATTCTCTTCTCTCATATATCTTGTGCTTAGTGTTGTTGGACTATAAAATATAGGGGGAGTGTTGATCCGAATGTGTGTGTCGTGCCTTATCTTGGTGCACACATTTTGGGGGAGCCCGTCTATATTTTGTAGTTTTTAGTTTTATTCGTTTTAATTCTTTTCCTTGCGCAAATCTCTTGTTGTCATCAATCCACCAAAAAGGGGGAGATTGTTACGGCATATCTCTCTCGAGGTAGTTTTGGTGATTGATGACAACATGTTTGCGGACTAATCTTGTGCTTTGTTTAATTCACAGATTCTCCCCTGGTACGAGACGCGTTTTCCCCCTCGAAGTGTATTTCAAGATGGTGTAGCTCTTTCGTTTCTTTCTCAGTGCACTAGTTGCATAGAGGGCACCGTACTATCAAGAGGGGGTCCGCTGGGGTTTTGCTTGTGTGGAATCATCACGTACACATCAGCTCCTCACCCTCCGAGCTTTTCCTGTCCATTGAAGAGATCTCTCCTCTCTTCCTTGTTCTGTCTAGGTCTAAGCGGCAGTACCGCGCACCCAACGGTAGTACCGCTGAGAAGCCACAAGCGGCAGTACCGCTTTGCAGCGGTAGTACCACCGTGGCTCCACAGCAGTAGTACCGCTGGGGGCCTGGCACCTCCGCCTGGTCCTCAGCTTCCTTGAGAGATCCCTTCTCCCTCTCTCTCGCGCCCCAGCGGTAGTACCGCACTGCATGCGGTACTACGGCCGAATGGTCACTAGCGGCAGTACCGCTCCACAGCGGTACTACCGCCCTTGACCCCTCTGCCGTAGTACCGCAGGGTAGTCTGGCTCCTACCGCCTCGATTTGAGAGGTCTTTTTCTTGTGTCGGGTTTTGCGGCACTAGTCATGGTTGTAGTGGCGGTAGTACCGTTCCAGGAGCGGTAGTACCGCCCTACCACCACGGTACTACCGCATTTGGGTCCGTTCCCTACTTAGTCTCCTCGGGGCGGCAGTACCACTGGTTGGCGCGGCAGTACCGTCGCCTGGCCGTCGTACCGCCCCCTCTCAGCGGTAGTACCGCCCTGTGTGGGGCTGGTTGGTGGGGGGGCAATGGGATTGTTGCCCCCACTATAAAAGGGAGTCCCCTTCCTCCTTCTCACCCACCTCTTCCTCCCCCAAGCTCTATTTATTGCTGAAGCTCCATTAAATACTCCAAGCTTCATTTTCGCCCGATCTATCTCTCTAGCCAATCAAATTTGTTGATTTGCTCGGAAGTGGTTGAGAAGGCCCCGATCTACACTTCCACCAAGGGATTTTCGATTCCCCCACTCATCCCTAGCGGATCTTGTTACTCTTGGGTGTTTGAGCACCCTAGACGTTTGAGGTCACCTCAGAGCCATATTCCATTGTGGTGAAGCTTCGTGGTCTTGTTGGGAGCCTCCGATTAAGTTGTGGAGATTGCCCCAACCTTGTTTGTAAAGGTTCGGTCGCCGCCTTCAAGGGCACCAATAGTGGATTCACGACATCTCGCATTGTGCGAGGGCGTGAGGAGAATACGGTGGCCCTAGTGGCTTCTTGGGGAGCATTGTGCCTCCACACCGCTCCAACGGAGACGTACTTCCCCTCAAAAGGAAGGAACTTTGGTAACACATCCTCGTCTCCACCGGATCCACTCTTGGTTATCTCTTACCTTTACTTGTGCAAGCTCTTTATTGTTTCTACCCTTGCTTGCTTGTATGCTTGTTGTTATTGCATCATATAGGTTGCTCACTGACGGTGTCCTGGACTAGGGGGTACTCACCATGTCGTCTCCCGATCTATTAGATTGGGCCGAGGACCCCCGTGGCCGTATACTCATGGGCCAGTTCGGACGGCTACCGCATACAAGGAAGATTTCACAAGACTTGGCGATCAAGACAAGGACTTCTCCCCACCGGCGTATTCGGCTAGGACTCTTGTTATCCTAGGCCTCCGGTGCATTATATAAACCGAGGCCAGGCTAGTCGATAGATATACAATATATACAACAATCATACCATAGGCTAGCTTCTAGGGTTTAGCATCCTTGATCTCGTGGTAGATCTACTCTTGTACTACCCATATCATCAATATTAATCAAGCAGGAGTAGGGTATTACCTCCATCGAGAGGGCTCGAACCTGGGTAAAACAAAGTGTTCCCTGCCTCCTATTACCATCCGGCCTAGACGCACAGTTCGGGACCCCCTACCCGAGATCCGCCAGTTTTGACACCGGCATTGGTGCTTTCATTGAGAGTTCCGCTGTGTGATCGACAAAAGGATCAATGGCTCGCCTGCAGATCAACTGCGACTTCGGCATCTCTGTCACCAGCTCGATTGGTCACCTTGGTTCGACCAAGAATTGCGCCCCGTGTTTGGATCACCATGTCCGGACGAGGGCCTTCATCAAACATCAACTCCGATCTCTATCAAGATCACGGAGGAATCATCTATGGAGCTCGGGGGCTCAACGTCAACATTGCCCTCAAGCGACCGTGCTGTTTTTCTAGACAGCGAACTCGTATCTGCCACCACCACCTCCTCGAGTACCGCTTTGACGATCGCTTTGGTGGAATTGTGCGGAATTGAATCTACAACAACCCTGGAAAATTTAATGTAGTTCCGATGTAGGAATCTCTGGCAATCCACGATATACCGGAGCCCTGTCAAATCTGGACGGGAATTTGGATGAGTTTAGGGCATGGTGTCCAGCTTCTAGCTCGGACGTCCTTTGGAAGATCCAACCGTTGATCGGCTGCGGAATACCTATATCTACCACCTCTCAAAATTTCGGCTCGATCCGACCATCCAAACTCCGGGAACCTTCTAATTAGTGCATCACTTTTCGGATCTGTTTTCTGCGCGAAAACGAATTCAACCCGAGTTCATCTTTTTTATGAACAGGATTTCGGACATCCCTTTTGAAGAAAGTTTTGTATGGGGTATTGGGTTTTGTTCCCGAACACATCCCACTAACTGTAAGATCTTTTGAACATGATCTTCAACATCATGCTGGTGTCAAACCAGTCCGGCAATATTACTCCACGGCTGCCGACCTGCACTAGACACGACGTCACTTTCTTGAGCCGAGCTCAACTTCTTCGGATCATCATCTCGGCAAGCCGAACAAGAGCCCGACATCGCGAAGGATAAATCATCACCAACATCGCCGCCCCACGGATTACACGGAGCGGGCATACCGGCATTGCCGCACGGTCGCTTCATCAAGCCGGCATCGACCACGTCACGACCTGCATCGACAGGGCCACACTATTGCTTCTTCAAGCTGGTGTCCATCACGCCGACCTACTTCGACTCATCGGCTGACATCGAGGCTTCGACATCTCGGCTGGACCGGGGGCTTCAACATCTCTTCATCAACCTACTCCGGTAACGGGTGTGCGGATCGAGTCCCAATTTTGGGAATCACCTTCCTTCGGATTGCTACAACAAATAAACTAGGTGCTATTAATCCTAGTATTTTTTGCTTGTTTGGGTTCAATTTTTCCCAAGGAATTATTACTCTGGTTTGTCCATCATATGTGCACAGGTCTATCAAATGGTGGCCGCATTAACGACGGTTGCATGGTGGTCCGGTCAGTCTCCGTACATAGTCCGGCGAATGCCGCATCCGGAACTCGGACTGACCTATGAATTCAGGCTTTGCCACGCCCTTACCGCATCACGCCGACGCCCTGCATCGACATTGACTTCGGCGCCAGGCCATATTTCTTTTATTACTCACTTTGCATAAATTATTGATTATGCAACGATTTTTTTATTATTATTACTATTATCTCCGGTTTGCACTATTTTATGTGGTACAGGAAAATGATCCAGTCGGACTATATCCTTTGGCGTCACCTCGGCTGGACGGGGGGCTTCGTCAACACTTCATTACCCCATGCTAGGGACTTCGGCATCACTCTGCCGGCCTACATTGACCGTGCTATGTCACCACTTCGGAGTGTCGAGCTCTTCGCTCCGCCACCTCGGGACCGGCTTGGGGGATGGCACCTTGTCCCGCATCAAGCTCGGACCACGTCATCAATACCGAACACATTAACCAGCTAAGTTGCCTTCATGCTCAGAGTTTTAAATTTTTAACTTGTGTTCGGCTGGACCAAGCATTATACTTTTTTGGAAAAAAGTTGCTTCTAAAAAATTTCCTTGTCCAGACTTTGTTTGTGACGCATAAATTCAAATACCCCGTTTACTTGGGGGCTTCCTTTATGAAGCTTTTCCTGTTGCATATGATTATACTTGTACGGCTTCGTTCCTTGTTCGTGTATTACGCCACAATATGCACCACATTGACTTAAGCGATTTGCAAGCTGGGTTGCCTCGCTCTTGTGTTTACCCCTACGTTCCCGATTGTTCGGCTAGGGAGTAAAGGGAGCACCTCTGCGATTGTCATGATCGGGTCACCCAAGCCGGACCTCAGACTGGGTGAAGCCGAAAGCTAGCGCTCTTATAGTTATTCAATGATGGTCGGCACACAACGGAACTCATGAGTACAAAAAATCTATTGCACAAGTATCATAATAACAATGAGCACCGAAGAAAGGTATCGGTGGGGGTACTATTTTCTTCGAAGATGCTTCTTACTCTTCGCAGTAATATAGCATAAGTTCCCTGAGCGCGCTTTGTCTATTACAGCCTTATGGCCTGATTGCCTGGTTATTGGAAACACCGTCGATATTCTCGACCGATGGAGTACATAACACTTTTCGGTCCTTAACCGAAGAGGGAGAAGCCGACGGTCGGTTAAGACGCGTTTAAAGTTCGGTTGAACATAGATATGATATAAGTACTTTGGTACATGCAATCATTCTTCTCCCAAGTCACTTGGGGGCTCTTAAGTTTATTTGAGCTGTTTTATAATAAGTGTTCTTCTTCTTAGTCGTTGCAAAGTTTTATTATAATTATTTGTCACTCCTTCTTTCAACACGAGTGTGCGGTCACTAGCCGGGGAGCCTAATTTCTCTCTCAAAGACGCTAGAGTTTAGTTTGCTAAACTGGCCTGATGAGAAGTACTCCGCCCTCGGGATAGGAGGTTGAAGCCGTAGGCTGACATGCTCGAAGTCTTGAGATAGGATGTGTCTTGTTAAAGGACGACAGAAGCACTTCTTTTTTCTAAGACCAATTTTCGGATTGGCACCGAACACTTGATCTTGTTCGAACGTCATGTTTTTACTGATGTTTCTTGGTTTTCCAAGCTTTTTGGCACTTTTAAACTATTTGTGCTTTTCCAGCATTAGTCTCGCAGTGCAACGCTGGACACCTTTAGGGATTCGGCAAAAACATTCTCAGATATTGCTATATATGCATCAGTTTCGTATTGTGTCTTCGGTCAATAGTTGGGTTGCCCGGCTCCTGCACTTGCTTCCTACGTTCCGTTTTGTTCGGCTAGGCGTGCAAAGGGAGAACCTCTGCGATTGTGCTTCCAGCTCACATGGTTAAGCACCATAGTGGAGAAAGCCGAAAACTGACTGTCACAATAAGCGTAAACTGGTCAGCGATCCGATGACTATGACAGGCCATTCATAACATTGGCCGAAGTGTTTACGGCTTGACCTCGACTGTCGCCGAACACTACCGAGGGCTATTAACTGGCCTCCCAAACTAAATCCTCAATATTTTGCTCTTACATTCGAGTTGAGGTTTCATGAGCATGCTTAGCATGACAACCCAAAGAAAGGAACCGATAGCGGGACTATTTTCTTTGGAATACATTTCTTCTGTTAAACAGTAATATAACATATCTCTCTGCGTACCTTTGTTTATAAAACCGTGTGGCCAGATTGCCTTGTTTGTCGTAAATCTTTGCCCTCATAAAGGCTTTATAAAGTAGGACAAACACTCCTCGGCTACTGGCCAAGGAGGTGGAAGCCGATGGTCGGTCAACAAAGTTTTGTACAATGCGGATCCAAGCATTAATGACGTAAAGTACTTGGATACATAGAGTCATTACACATAATTTGTGATTTTACTATGGATATTGATCCTTAATTCGGCCACCGTGCCCGCATTAAGGCTCGGGGGCTACTGGGCTTCGGGCTTATTATTTACAAATATTAAAGGGGCACATCGATCCCCTGATCTGGTGTTGCCACCCGACCAGTGTCTCGGGGGCTACTGCATTGCTTGTCCAATGCTGAAAATTTTATGTGCAATATAGTTTTCGAGGAGATTTTGATCCTCAGGTTGGTCGGCCGTACCCAACCTGAGTCTTGAGGACTGAGCACGCCGCTTTTGTGTCCTGAAGTATTTTGCCGAGCTAGGACTTGATCCTCAGGCCGATTTTGCAAATCAACCTGAGTCTCAGCGGCTACTGGGATCAGCGGTCTTATGTCATCCTTCATGTGCATCTCGGGTTTTAGACCGATACACACCTTGAGGGCTACTGGCTATATATCTTGGCAGAGAATAAATTGCACCAATAAAAAATATTCAAAAAAATCGGCCCATAGTCGGGGTGGTGCACCACCTCGGAAGCAGTCCAGCATAAAGCTCGGGCGCTAGTGGCTGGCTCCATAGAGGGAATTTCCGGCATTAAGCTCGGCTAAACTCCTTCAACTTTTTTGAACCAAGGTGATATGACACCTCGGATATAGTCCGGCATTGGAGCCTGGACACAGTCCGACGTTGGAGCTCGGATATATTTCGGCGTTGGAGCTCGGATATATAGTCCGGCGTTGGAGCTCGGATACATTCCGGCGCTAGAGCTGGGAAGCGGTCCGGCATTGGTGCTCGGCTGCAAAAGATACCTCGAATGCAGTCCGGCGTTGGAGGTCGGACGCAAGAGGACCCTGCCTCCCGGGAACAACTTCAAACCCGAGATGTGGCATAAAAATAAACAAGGCATTGATAAAGGACGGAAACTTAAAGGGGCTCCTCGGATACCCGACGTATAAACTCGTCGAATGCATTTCGGCGATCCTCAAGATCGAAGATAAAGAAGATTTGTTGAACCAGTTTTCAAGACCGGCAAACCGAAGATGAAGAACAGTTCGGAAGAATCGAGGAGCGTCCCTAACTTGAAGACCGGTTCAGGGGGCTACTGACGGTGTCCTGGACTAGGGGGTACTCACCACGTCGTCTCCCAATCTATTAGATTGGGCCGAGGACCCCCGTGGCCGTATACTCATGGGCTAGTTCGGACGGCTACCGCATACAAGGAAGATTCCACAAGACTTGGCGATCAAGACAAGGACTTCTCCCCACCGGCGTATTCGGCTAGGACTCTTGTTAGCCTAGGCCTCCGGTGCATTATATAAACTGAGGCCAGGCTAGTCGATAGATATACAATATATACAACAATCATACCATAGGCTAGCTTCTAGGGTTTAGCCTCCTTGACTCGTGGTAGATCTACTCTTGTACTACCCATATCATCAATATTAATCAAGCAGGAGTAGGGTACTACCTCCATTGATAGGGCCCGAACCTGGGTAAAACAAAGTGTTCCCTGCCTCCTGTTACCATCCGGCCTAGACGCACAGTTCGGGACCCCCTACCCGAGATCCGCCGGTTTTGACACCGACACTCACCTAGTTGCACATCTAGACAACCTAGTTTGATGCAAAGTTTAATTTGGTAAAGAAAAGCTAAAAATTGGTAGTTGCCTATTCACCCCCCCCCCTCTAGTCAACCATATCGATCCTTTCACCTTCCACGCCAAGGAAAGTCCCTTCCGGACACGGGATGGAGACTTCAATCTTGTATCTTCATAGTCCAGGAGTCCGGCTGAAGGTATAGTCCGGCTATCCGAACACCCCCTAATCCAGGACTCCCTCAGTAGCCCCTGAACCAGGCTTCAATGACGACGAGTCCGGCGCGCAGATTGTCTTCGGCATTGCAAGGAGGGTTCCTCCTCCAAGTACTTCATAGAAGATTTTGAACACAAAGATAGTGTCCGGCTCTGCAAAATAAGTTTCCACACATTGCCATAGAGAGAATAATATTTACACAAATCTAATCTGCTGACGTATTCCGTAGTGTGTCACACCACGGCCAAGCCTTTATCCGAGTCATTTCACTATCCCACCTCAGCGCGTCATGCGAGGCGGTTTCCTTGGCACGTCTTGTTAAAGCAGAGATCGTGTCCCCTTATTCCGGGATTCTCATCAATACGGACGTGGGTCACCCAACCGCGCCATTGATCATGGCGCTTGGAGATAAGCGAGTTTTACCAGGCTGGTGGGGACAAGTAGTTGCGTCTGCCCATATAAGGGGATAAGGATCCACCTTTTCACCTACGCCTTCTTCCTCCTTCGCCTATCCATTCTTGCGCACTCGAGCTCCAGCGCCCAAGTCCGCACTCCACACCTCAACCTTGTCCAGCCATGTCCGGAGCGGGAGGCAAGTGGATGGTCTCCTCCGTCACGAAGGGACATATCAAAAAGCTGAGGAAGGCCGGATACCTGTCTAATGATATTGCGTACTGGCTCCCTGAAAAGGGGCAGCTCATCCCCACCCCTAGGCCCCATGAGAGGGTGGTGTTCCTCCCCCATTTCCTCCGTGGACTGGGCTTCCCTCTCCACCCATTTGTCCGAGGGCTCATGTTCTACTACTGTCGGGGGTTTGGTGCGACATATGCCAACGGATGGCTTATTGTCAGGACTCCGACTCAATGCCACATCGATCTAGCATGTAACACCTCATATCACTTTGCGGCCTCACGCACGGTATCCCCACGGGTGTCGCCTTACCTTTGCCCGGGACCGTTTGCGCCTTTTGGCACACGTATATGACAGTGTCGCTAGCATCCATATGATAAGGAGCCCGGGCTGACATGGCTAGTCGTAAACCCAAAGTGGCACTAACTTACAGGGACAGGCATCCATGACCCAGCATCAAATGTGTCGGTCATCAGCGAGTGAACCCAGGCTATAGCACTGGGCTAACAGGACTCCGGTATTCATCGCGTGACATTTCCCCGAAGGGACAGACACAGGAACGAAGAAGGACACATGCCGGCCAGCCTAAGTGTTTCGGAGCAGTAGCTAGCTACCAGGGCTCAGAGGAAACACTAGGAGACATTTCCCGGTAAGAGAGGCTACTAAGGATAAACAACTAGATAGTCAGATCCCACACATAGCAATACACATTACACGTACGTATAACATGCAAGTATGTGCTGTACAACATGGCATCACAGCACAACTCAACAACTCATATAGATAGAGGCTCAGAAAAGCCATCATAGCATTATTACAAACAGGGGTCACATGACCCAACATTCAGAGCAATCAAGCAACAAACGGAAGCATTACATGTTTGAGTACACACATCTATAAATGAAAAAGGCTGAAAGCCTGACTATCTACAACGTCCGATCAAGATCGTAGCTGAGGTACAAGCTACTAGTCGAAGTCCACGAGAACACTAGTAAGACTGAAGTCTCCGCTGCAAAAACATAAATAAAGCAACATGAGTACAAAGGTACTCAGCAAGACTTACATCAGATCCTATCATACATGCACTTGTATCAAGAGAGTAATGTGGAGTTTAGTTGCAGCAAGCCAGCTTTGACTCTGTGGCTATCCTGTTCTACGACTACCAGAAACTCTTGAGGTGAGACAACGTACACGAGTCCACTAATCACCACACAATACACTACTATGGATTCATCCCCGTTTCCCTACGAGAAGGCCATCCATAGCACTCACACTTGTCTTGAGCATTTTATAGTATCCACTTCAAGTTGTCTATGTACCATGTAAGCATCCAAGAAGTCCATAACCGCGGACCCGGCTATTCGAATAGATCATATTAACCCTGCAGGGGTGTACTTCTTCACACACGCTCTCGCCACTTACCGCCATGTACACGTCATGTATCTCGGCAACCTTCAAGTGGAAGCCTGGCGAGGGTGTCGGCCACGACCTGACTAACCACACAAGACTCTAGTCCAGGTTTATCGCCTATTCAGGTTCCATCCGCAAGGAGATCCGGCCGGGGTTTCACTCACGTCCCCAAATGATGTGTGCAGGGTTCCCAAGCCCACCTCGCCGGATGGATCTACACTTGGTACACCGTGCCACTTGTGCCTAGTCTGTCCCAAGCCCACCTAGCCGGGTGCCACTTGGTAGACTACTAACACTGCCTACAAACACCAGAAACTAGTTGTGACTCCTGGACAGAGATCAAGTTGGTTAATAAGTCGAGAGGGCTTGGAGCGCCCGGAGCCCAGTGTGTGGTAGTATCGAGTCATTGGACAACATACATAGAACTCAGTGCTTAAGGATGGTTCCAGTGAGACAACCCACCATGTACTCCTACATGGCCTCTCACGGCTACCTTTACCAAATCGTGTTCACACACTTAACTCTCAGCACCAGAACATATCGTAACACTCCAATTCATTCCCAATGAATCAGACCTGACACAACTCTAAGCAATAGCAGGCATAGCATGGTAGGAACACAACATGGCTCAATCAACCCCTACACATGCTAGTGGGTTTCAACTATTTACTGTGGCAATGACAGGTCATGCAGAGGAATGGGTTCAACTACCGCAGCACAAAGTAGAAGATGAATCGTTGTTGTCCTAATGCAATAACTAAGAGCAGGAGCGAGAGAGTAGGATTATATCGGAATGAACAAGGGGGTTTGCTTGCCTGGTAAATCAACAAGGGAGGCACTGCTTCACAGACAGGTACTCTGGAACATCTCCGGAGCAAGACCTATCGAGAAGGAACAGTGTCGGCAATCAATAAACAAACATATGCAACAATATGATGCATGAACATGGCATGAAGATGTGATGCTGTTTGAGCTAATGCAACTAGTACTCATTTGGTTTGAAGTCCATTTGAACCATAAGCTCAAATGCATCTCCAAACTAAGCTCTTATAAATGCCATAATGTGTTTTTCTCATATACAGCATGTATAAGTTCGTTTGTCATGCATGAAACTAGTACAGATGGAAAGTTTGCATTTTTCTGATAATTTTTCATATATAAATTATTTCAATCTGAGCTACGGTTGAATTTCTATGAATTTTTGAAGTTTAAATCAATTTCTGGAATTTCCTGATTTATTATAATTCCAGAAAATATATATTGCGTCAGCATTGAGTAGGCATGACGTCAGCAAGTCAACTGCGGCTGACTGGGTCAAACCTGACATGTGGGGTCCACACGTCAGTGTCAGGGGGTTAAACAGGGTTAGTTTAACTTAATTAAAAGATTATGGGGCACCGGGCCCACATGTCAGCCTCAGGGGGTTAATTAAGCGGTGATTAGCACTAAGCTAATCACCTGACGGGCCGGGCCCACATGGCGGGGCTCAGGCGACGGGGCTCGCCGCCGGCGACCTCTGGACGCGGCGGAGTCCGCGCCACAGGCCACGGGGACGGCGTCTGAGAGCACCGAGGCGTAGCCCGGGCTCGTCCGCATCCAGGGGAGCAGACGGGAAGCCGCGGGGACACCGGAGCTCGCCGGAGCAAAGCTCGCGGCGACGGCCGGAGCTCGGCTTCGATCGGGAACGGGCTGCGGGGCACGGGGAGACCACCTGAGGGGCTCGGTGGCACCCTCGTGGCACCGGGAGCACGATGGGGTGCTCGGTTGTAAGCTGCGGTGGACAGGGCGACGGCGGCGACATGAACGGCGGCAGGAAGCTTCGGCCGTGGTGGGGAGGAGGGCTACGGCGAGCGGGCAGCTAAATGGAGAGAGGGGAACGGTGGCGGAGCTCACCGCGGTTGCAGCGGGCGTCGAAGCGGGCTCGGGGACGCACTGGAGACGGCGAATCGACGGCGATGGCGATCTGCGGCGGCCGGAGGTGATGAAGGCGACGGTGACGTTCCAGGGCGTCCGGCGCCTTGTGGCTTGACGGAGGAGACGAGGAAGTCGTGGCGGAGCTTCTGCGCGTGTCGGAGAGGCGAGGGGGAGGCTGTGGCGGCGGCTATGGCGAACGGCGGCGACCGGCGCGTTCGGACACGAGAGAGAGAGAGCGAGGGAGAGGAGAGGAAGAATCGGGGGAGAGTGAGAGGGTACGGGGGGGCGTGGCGACGTCCGGGCGTTCCAGGGCGACGAGGAGGGCGCCAGGCAGGCAGGGAGGCTGGTGGCGTGGCGCAGTGGCGCGCGCGCGCGCCGGGCACGCTCCCATCCCTCTGTCGAGGACGAAGACGACAGAGGAGGGCCAGTGGGCTGGGCCGGCGCTGGCAGCTGGGCCGGCCAGGCCGCACAGGAGCTGGGCCGCAGGTAAGTTTCTCCTCTTTTATTTCTGTTTTCTAATTTTTCTGACATTTGTTTTGATTTAATTAAAATATTAAATCATTTTATTACCTTATGCCAATTTTTGCAGGAGCTAGCTATATTATTCCAGAGCTCCTTTATAAATGGCATAATTTTTGGACCATATTTTATATATATAACAATATATATCCAAGGCAAATAATTATCGGATTAATCCAAATGTCCAAAATTAAATATCCATGAGCTCCTAAAATATTTGTTTGATTTTTACCTCTGACCAATATTTTCAGAGAGCAACATGAACATTTCCTTGGACCTTTTTGGAGCAATTTTTATTTAGGTCATTTCCAAAAATGATTCTGAGGGTTTCACAAATCCCCATTTCAAATTAAATGGAATTTAAACATGATGCACAAATGACTAGCTAGTCTAGGTCATACCAGACTAGGGATGTGACACTTATCATGGTGGGGGCGAGTAGAACGTCGCCGGTGCCTGGAAACGGGATGAGGCGAAGACATGCACACCGGTGGATCTTACCCAGCTTCGGGGCTCTTCGGGGAGATAACACCCCTACTGCTGCTCTGCGGGGTCTTCACACGATCACTATGGTCAAGTGTTTACACGGTTGCTCCTTGAGCTGTTTCTGGTGGTAGAAGAGGGCAAGGCTAGCTCTCTCCTTCTATCTGGTATTGTCTAGTGCTACTGGGTTCCAACCCTTTGCATGGGTGCCCTGGGGGGTTTATATAGGTCTACCCCCAGGGTACAATGGTAATTTGACTGGGCGTGGGCCCAGCTGTCAGTGCCTCTGACCTCCGACTTCTCCGCCGACTGTTGGGGCCCGCCGACTGGTGGGCCCCGCCGACTAGTCTGGTATGGAGCCGACAGGCCGCGTCCGCCGTAGGCGGGTCTTGCTGGCTGCTGATTACTGTAGCCGTGCTCGCGATGACGCAGGCTTGGTCATGGGGTCGTGGCAACAGCCCCACCGCCTGGCGGGCGATCACTATGGCCACTCCCCATCTCTTCTTGATTAATGGCGTGTGGGCCCCGGGGGACGGCTCGGCCGACTCCCCCGGGCAGACTCCCGGCGGGTCCGACTAGCGGTTCTCCCGCCGTCTCCCGAGGTCTCGCTGACTGGTGGGCCCCGCTGCCTCCAGGCCGTACAGACAAGCCGTCGTGGGTGCAGGACCCGGTATAGTGGTGTTGATGTCAGGGCCGGCCGGGCAACAGTGCCAGCCGCAGGGAGATCTTCCCAAGTATATATGTGCTGTAGCCATGCCTACCCTTGGTAAGGGGCGGGGAGTGGGCTTCACTGTAGCCACGCCCCTGCCCCGTCCCCTTTGATGAGGTCACGGTTTGTTGGAGTCGCTGGCCGACTCCCCAAAGCCGGCTTCTCTGGAAGTCACCCCTAGGACTCGGCCGTGAGCGGGCAGTCGGCCCCTGGCCGTAGGCTCCCCAGGAGGCGGCTCTTCGCCCTGTGGTCTCGAGGGGCGCAGCCTACCCCGATGTCTTGAAAGGTCATGGGCTCGGGTTGGCCTACCCGTGGCCCACGGCTCCGACAGTAGTCCCCGAAGCTGGCGAGGCGCCGCAGTCGATCAGCCAAGAAGCCTCAGCAGTTTCTCTTTCTGAGTGCTCAATGCATGGTCTTGACTGACTTCTGCCGGGCTGACTAGAAGGAGTCGGACTCGCCCAACTCAGACTCACTCAATTCTGACTTGCTCAGTAGTTCGAACGTCACGGCGGGATTTCAAGTGGCGTGCTCGCTAAGCTTCCAGGCCGCCGCCCGTTCTTGGCCTGTCACGCGAGGGCACGTGGCCAGGCCATTCTGCCAGCCCACGTGCGCGACGGGACAGGCCCGTAGGCGGGGCCCGCCACTACCGTGCCTCGGCGCCCGAGCGGATCCGCTGCGGCCCTGGTGGATGGTTGGGATTCCCGTGAAGTTACTGCGCGCAGCAACTTTATGTGGATCGTGGGGGTCGTGGGGTTGTGGGCGCAGTAAATCCCCACGTCCGCCCCCTCGGCTTCACAGCCCACGGGGCTATAAGTAGGGGGAAGAGGGGGGCACGCGTGCCCCTCCTTCCCACTACCCCTTGCTTTCTTCCTCCTCGCAGCTCCTTGCTCTCCTGCTTCCTCTTCTCTGCTTCGCTCCGCTGCACGCCCAAGCTCCGGCGAACGCTGCGGCGACAGCTCGCGATGAGTTCCTCCTCCGCTGTCGCGCCTCCCCAAGCGCGCTCCGGCACCTGGGACAGCTCCGAAGTCCACGAAGATCATATTGAGTTCCTCCGCCGGACCCGTCGGCTTCCCGGCGAGGATCGCGTGCAGGTGCGTCTTGCGCCGGAGGGGGAGATTTCCCCCGCCCCGTAGGAGGGCGAGCGGGTCATCTTCCGCTCGCACTGCCTGTGTGGGCTGGGGCTGCCGTTGAGCAACTTTTTCCGGTCGTTCATGGAGTTCTACGGCCTCCAGCCGCACCACCTCACCCCCAACACAATGGTGCTGCTGTCCGCCTTCGTGGCTCTGTGTGAAGGCTTTCTCGGAGTCCTCCCCACCCTCGAGCTCTGGGGGGAGTTCTTCTTCTCCAAGCTCGGCACCCAGGCCGCGGGCGTGCCGGCTCAGTGCGGCGCCCTCATCGTCGTGCGACGGACAGGGGCCAACAACCACTTCTCCTCCATCTCGCTGTTGAAGTCGGTGAAGATGTGGCAGAGGTCCTACTTCTACGTCAGGAACGTCGCCACGAGGGGCGACTGGGTCAATCTGCCGGCTTTCGAAGCCGGCCCGCCGACTGGCAGACTGCCTAACTGGTCATACCGGGCTAGGTCGCTGACGCCTGCGGGAGCCGGCACCATCACGCGACTTCGAGTGCTGACGCAGTCGGAGGGTCTGACTGGTCCGGACCTGCTGGCCACCTTCGTCTCGCGCCGAGTTCTCCCACTCCAAGGCCGCCCTCACATGATATGCCAGATGAGCGGGGGCCGCGACCCGAGTCGGATGTGCACCAAGGACATGCCCCACGAAGAGGTGGCCCATATGGTGAACTACCTCTCCGACAGCAGGCTCCCGGAGGACTGGTGATTTGGCAAGGAGCTATATTCCCGTGCCAACCCCCCGCCCGAGGTGAGTCGCCTTTCTTTCCTTTCTTTAGATTGTCTTCTTCTTGCCGAGTTTTGTTCTGATCAATCGGCTTTGGTTAGAATCCCCTTCTTCACTCACCAGCCGGCACCTCGGGGCCGGCCCGTGAGTTCGTCGCCGACCGGGCGGAGAGCGACATCGATGACCCCGATCTGGGGGCGGCGGCTCTGGAAGACGACGCCGAGGGAGGGGGAGGGACGACAAGCGACTTCAGGCCCTCGGCTACCTTCGCCGACTGGCCTGAAGATGACACCGAGGGAGAGGTCGCCCCTCACCATCGGCCAGGAGCCAGCCAGCCGGGCGCGGGCTCTTCTGCCGCGTCGGGCGCTCCAGGCGGCGGGAAGAAACGCCGGGCTACGCCAACTTTGTTCGGCAGCCGGTCGAGGAAGCCCAAGCGCTCGGCTGCGGCGATCCGGCGGGACAAGGCAGCCACGAAGGTCATCCGCTTCCGTAAGGAAGTGAAGAAGCCGCCGTTGGTCTCTGCGTAGGTATTCTGTCTTCAAAATTTATTCTTTCTTCGTGTTTTGTCTGAATATCTGCTCACCCTTCTTTCTTCAGGGCTCCCCTCTCTCTTGAGTGGGTCGCCGCCGCCTCCGTCATGGGGTCAGCGGAGACCCCCGCCACCACTCGGCGGATAGACCCCGCTGCCGACCTCCGGGAGGCGACGGAGCGGAATGCGCAGGAGAAGCGCAATGAAGAAGAAGCCCTCCGCCTAGAGAAGGCGGAGGCTGACAGGGCGAAGGCCTCCGCTAAGAAAAAACTAGCGGAGGCCGAAGCCGCTGCCGCGGTGAAGCAGCAGGCTGAGGAAGCCGCACGCCGCCAGTCGGCCTTGCTTGTTACCCCGCTGAACTCTGCGCCGCCGCCCCCGGAGTTCACGGGGCAGACTGGAGAAGCCGACGGGGAGAACCTCGTCGAGGAGAGGGAAGGCAGCGAGCCCTCTACTCCGGGCGCGACCGTTTCGCCGCTGCCTCCGCCGCCGTCTGAAGGCGTGCAAGGCGAGCAGCCAGCGGACCCTCCGGTGCCGTCGACCGAAGACGAGGCCGTGGCGAGGCTGCTCCTCCAGGTCGGCTCGCCAGCGCGCCATCGTCTGGAGAAGGCGACTTCGGCACCCCGCCCCCTGGAAGCCGGCACTGCCAGCTCGGCGGCTCCAGACGCCGAAGCGACGAGCACCGCACCTGTTGGGTGGGTGCGAGGAGGTGGCACAGGGCCGCTGAACCGGGCGCTCCTGGACGTCTAGGCGAAGCTCCGCGCTGAGGGCGACGCCCTCCAGAGTTGCACCAAGGCGTTCCTAGCATCGCGGGCTGCCGTCCGGGTATGTTTTTTCCTTTGGACTTTTGTTTTTCTTGTTCCTCTCTGTGGGGGCGCGCCAGCGCACCCACTGGGTGTAGTCCCCAAGTTTCGGGTCGGCTGCTAAGCAGGCGGCCCGGAACTCCAATTAATGAACTTCTGGGTACTAACTTTATCTGAAATGCTTGTCGCAGGATTACCACAACCTCCGCGTCACTGCCTTCAACCGCAATGTTGAAGAGTTGGGCAAGCAGACCGCCGACTTGGAGGAGAGCCGGAGTAAGTCCTTCCCTCTTTTTTCTTCTCTGCGGGGGCGCGCTAGCGCACCCGCGGGCTGTAGTCCCCGAGATTCGGGCCGACTGCTGAGCAGTCAGGCCGGATCTCCCCGGTGACCTACTTTATTAATGACTGTTGTCTTTCTTCTTTTTCTTCAGGAGCCAACGCTGCTCTTCAACAGCAGCTGAGCGAGGCCAACTCCGCCTTGCTCGCCAAAGGGGAGGAGTGCAGCAAGCTCGCCACGGAGCGTGATCTTCTGGCCACTCAGTTGGCAGAGCAGAAGGAGTTGCTTGCGAAGTCGCAGAGGGACGCAGAGGAGATAGAAACAGCCCTCCTGGCCGAGTTTGCGAGCGAGTGCTCCTCCTGGTCTGATAAGGAGGCGCTGCTGTCCTCCGGCTTCCACGAGATTGAAGACATTGTTGATGGTGAGTCTCTTTGTTTTCTTTCTTCGAGCTGCCGACTTAGAGGGCGGAGGGCGCGGAGATCGCCGCCGATGCCCCCCGAACTCTTGATGAGCACATCTTGAGCATCGAGGCTCGCCTCCGGCCGGCTCACCGGATGCTGCGCCGGCTTCAGCGCGTCGGTGCCCAGGTGATTTCCGCCCTTTGGCCGGATATGCAGGCTCCGCGCACCCCCAGCCTGATGGCCAACTGGTTGGAGGTCGCGGCTGGTCGCCTCGAGGCCTGGAAGGGCTCTTCGACCCGGGCTAGAGCGCGCCGGGCCTTGGAGTTCGTCAAGGCGTGGTACTCGGGGCTGGATCTGGACCGGCTGGCCACGCTTCGGTCGGAGGCCCAGTCAGAGCTGGCGGCTGTGGCGGACGCCCTCGTCAAGCGTGCTGTGGCGATCACCGAGTACACCGACACGAGCATCTTCGTCCTCGAGCGGTCTGAAGACGGCGAGGAGGTACCGCCGGAGTGGTTTGGGATGAACCCAGACTACGGCGAAGACTCGGCGGAGGTGATTGGCTCCAGCGTCGAGGAGGAGGGCGAGGCGGAGGATGAGGGCGAGGCGGAGGCACCGGAAGACGGAGCAGACAGCCAACCTCTGCCCGACCGCGCCTCCAGCAATGAGCCGCGTGCGCCTGATCCGACTGCTGCCGGAGGTGATCAAGCCGAGACTAGCCGGCCGACCGCCCCGACGCCTGACGCTGGCGCCTCCTCCGACCCTCCGAATCCGTCTGCCGCCTCCTAGGCTGCCGCTGTGTATTTTGTTTTATCTACTTCAGTAGTCTTTTGAAGAACTTGTTAATTCGCACAATTCCACCCGCGGGGTGTATTTTGAACCTCTACTCGACAATTCGGCCAAGGGCCTATGTTATATATATATATATATATATATATATATATATATTTATCTTTTCTTGCTCATTGTTCTTTTGTCTGTTTTCCTTTGCCGCTTTCTCTTAGTTGCCTTCCTTTCCAATCGGACAGCCGCTCTACGGACTGTTGCTGGATCAAGTACTGGCTACTTTGCGAAAGCAAGTACTTAGCCGATTTCAAGATTGTTTGAGAAAGTTGGGTAGAAAACGACAATCCGACTATCCAAGAGTTGGTTTGCGAGGAAGGCTGGAAGCCGTCCTGAGCTATGTTTTACGCTTTGAGTCCTTAGCCATTTTTCGTGCGAGCACCCATTCTACCTTACCTCTGCCCACCGTACAGTCGCTCTGCAAGCTGCGGCTTCTGACAGAAGATGGCTTAGGTGTTACACACTACTTTTCCGCCTGCAGGAAGCATTTCATAGTGCAAGGCGGCAAGTCCCCGGGCTGACTCGTCGAGCCCGGTGCCAAGCGACATGACAAAGAGTAACATACTTGTAGGCATAATTTTTATCATACAGACAAAAGAGGGCAGTCCCCGATCTCGCCTCGGGGGGCCCGAAGTCTTGGTACTTTAATACAAAAGGTAGCGTGGTACATACTGCATCAACTGTAAAATCTTCGGAGAAGATTGGCATTCCATGGCCACTCTGTCTCCTTGCCGGAGTCGTCCCTCTTGTGTGCTCGGGGCTTCTGAGCATCGATCAGGTAGTAGGAATCGTTGCCCAGTACTTTGCTGATGATGAAAGGGCCTTCCCAAGGCGGCGACAGCTTGTGCTGGCCGGCTGTTCGCTGGATCAGCCAGAGCACAAGGTCGCCTTCTTGGAAAGATCTTGGCCTGACCTTCCTGTTGTGGTATCGGCATAGGCTCTACTGGTAGATGCTGGAACAGCTGAGTGCCAACAGCTGGCCCTCTTCCAGCAGATGGACGTCGTCTTGTCGTGCTTCTTCTGCTTCCTCCTTGGTGTGCATGGTGACTCGTGGGGAGTCGAACTCTATGTCCGTTGGGATGATGGCTTTGGCACCATAGACGAGGAAGAAGGGCGTGAAGCCGGTTGACTTGTTTGGAGTTGTGCGCAGACTCCAGAGGATGGCTGGCAGCTCGTCGAGCCAGCAACCAGCCAAGCGCTCCAGAGGCTCGATCAACCGAGGCTTGTTGCCGGACAGGATGAGGCCGTTTTCTCGCTCCACTTGGCCGTTTGACTGCGGATGGGCGACGGATGCTAGGTCCAGTCGGATGCCCTGTGTTGCGCAGAAACGGGCCAAGGCGCCTTTGGCAAAATTTGTGCCGTTGTCGGTGATGATGCTGTGTGGTATGCCGTACCGAATTATGATGTCGGTGATGAAGGTCACGGCAGTCGGACCGTTCAGTTTCTTAATTGGCTTCACTTCCACCCACTTGGTGAACTTGTCCACTGCGACAAGTAGGTGAGTTAAACCACCTCGTGCTGTCTGGAATGGTCCCACCATGTCTAGACCCCAAACTGCGAAAGGCCAAGCAATGGGGATGGTCTTGAGCGCGGAAGCCGGCTGGTGCGGCTTGGAGCTGAACTTCTGGCACCCTTTGCATTTTTGGACCAACTCCTTGGCCTCTTCCAAGGCAGTCGGCCAAAATAAACCGTGCCGAAAAGCTTTGGCGACGAGTGCTCTTGAAGCTGCATGGTGGCCGCATTCGCCTTGATGGATGTCTTTGAGGATCGCCTGGCCTTGCTCTGGCTCTACGCAATGCTGGTAGACACCAGTGACGCTGCACCTGACCAGTTCTCTGTTGATTATTGTATAGGCTGCCGCCCGGCGTTGTACTTGCCGAGCTGAGGTCTCATCAATTGGTAGCTCTTTGTTCACCAGGAATTTGAGGATGGGCTGGGCCCATGAGGGTGCTGCTATTTCTTTGACTACCAGAACTACGACTTGGACGAGAGCGGCTGGGCTGGGAGGCGGCGGGCTGCAGTCAACAGCCGCTTGCTGGGCTGATGAAGTCCCCAGGCCGACTGGCACGGTCCTTGGGCCGGGTTCTGGAATCTTTGAGTCCGTCACCGCAGTGCCTGGGCCGGGCTCGACTGTGGCAGCTTTGGAGTCGCCCGCCAAAGTCCTCGTTCCGACTGCCGGAGCTCTGGAGTCGGATCCGCCGTCTTCAGGAGGAGCTGGCACAAAAATGGAGTCTGATTCTGGTGAAGGCTTGACAAACGGCTTGAGGAGGCGTTGAAGGGCGACGCCAGATGGTATTGCTTGGCGGGTAGAGCCGATTCGTGCCAAGGCGTCTGCTTGGTCGTTGTCGTTTCTTGGCACATGGAGGAACTCGCACCCTTCGAAATACCCGTTGAGTTGCTGCACGAGGAAACGGTAGCTCACCATATTTGCGTCTTTCGCGTCCCAGTCGCCAGATGACTGCTGGATCACTAAGTCCGAGTCACCATAACACAAGATCCGGCGGATGCCAAGTTCTTTGGCAAGCCGGAGCCCGTGAATGAGTGCCTCATACTCGGCCACGTTGTTGGAGGCGGCAAAAATGGATTTGTAGTGCATATTTGAGCTTGTCGCCTTTGGGAGAGGTGAGGACGATGCTGGCTCCCAAGCCGGTGCGCATCTTGGAGCCATCGAAGTGCATCCGCCAATGGGTGGAGTCGGGCGCTGGAGGCAGGTACTGGGTCTCAGCCCAGTCGACGAGGAAGTCGGCCAGTGCCTGTGATTTGATAGCGGTGCGGGGCTGGTAGTAGATGGTGTAAGGAGCCAGCTCTATGGCCCACTTGGCCACTCGACCAGAGGCATCTCGGCTTCCGATGATCTCGGCAAGTGGAGCCGTGCAGACCACTGTGATTGGATGCTCTTGGAAGTAAGGCTTCAATTTCTTGGCAGCAAAGTGCACGCCATAGCACATCTTCTGGTGGTGGGGGTAGTTCTGCTTGGAGGTCGACAGTACCTCGCTCAGGTAATATACTGGTCTCTGGACAGGTAGTGCCTTGCCTTCCTCCTTGCGCTCTACTACAATGACTGTGCTGACTAATTGGCTGGTGGCGGTGATGTATAGGAGCATAGGTTCCTTGGGAGTCGGAGCCGCCAGGACGGGTGGAGTAGTCAGCATCTTCTTCAACTGATGAAAAGCTTCGTCCGCCTTATGGTTCCACTCGAAAAAAGTGGTCTTCTTCATGAGTTGGTATAAGGAGAGAGCTTTCTCGCCCAGCCGACTGATGAATCGGCTGATGGACGCCAAGCAGCCGGTGAACTTCTGTACATCCAGCAGTCGGCTGGGTACCTCCATTCTCTCGATGGCCACAACTCGTTCAAGGAGCCGCTTCTTGGCTGCAATCACCAGGGACTCAGCCAGCCGACTGCTCTCGGCCGCGCAAGTGGACGACTTCCGGTAGTCGCCGGCCATAGTCAGAATTCCCCTGGAACTGGGCATCTTTATCTTGAGGTAGGCGTAGTGGGGGACCGCCATGAACTTGGCCAAGGCGGGTCGGCCAAGTAGCGCATGGTATGGGCTCTCGAGGTCCACCACCTCAAACCAAACAGACTCTCTTCGGAAGTGATCTTTGTCCCCAAAGAGGACGTCAATCAGGATCTTGCCGATTGGTGAGCAGGAAAGCCCAGGAACAATGCCGTGGAACACAGTCCGGTTGTTCTGAAGCTGTCTCTGCTTGATTCCTAACTTCTCCATGGTGTCCTTGTACAGGATATTGATGCTGCTGCCCCCGTCTATCAGAACTCGCAAAAAACGTGCGGCCCGTTTGTCTGTGGCAATGGTGGCGTCTAGGACCAAGGCGTAGGAGCTCGGACTCGGCATCACTTCTGGGTGGTCAGCCCTGCTCCAGCTGACGGGCCTCTCAGACCAGTGCATGAACTCTGGCGTATCTGAGGCTACTGCGTTCACCTCTTGTCGCTGCAGCCGCCTGCTGCGTCGATCATCAGCCATACTGGTGAACACCACATAGGCTCCATGCTCTTCAGGGTACTCGTCTTGTACTGCGCCGACTGGCCTAATTGCCGGCTGCTGGGGCGGAGGCGGAGGCGGTTGCCCAGCAGGCAGGGGTGGCAAGAGGCCGTCTCCCTTGGCGATCCAGGTGAGCCAGTGGCACTTTCGGGTGGTGTGATTCGACGGCTTCACGCCGCTGTGGATCTTGCAAGGTCCATCCAAGGTCTGCTCGTAGGAGAAGGCCGGCAGCCAGTTCGGCTTGCTGCCTTTCTGTCGCTTGGGCGGAGGCTGCTCTTCTGGCTGCGGGGCTTCAACGGTCGCGACATGTCGGCTGCTGGAAGCCGGCTGCATGGCCTTGCGCTTGTTGTCGCCCTGCTGTTGTCGCTGGCCGGCGTCTGCCGCCGGAGTTCTTGGAGCCTGGGGAGCTACTTTGCCAGTCGTGCTGATTTGAATTTCCGTCTTCATGGAGGAGTCGGCCGTAGCGTACTTGTCCGCTATGATCAGCAGCTCGTCGAGGGTTTCTGGCTCGTCGCGGAGGAGCTTGTGCTTGAGGAGGGTGCCTTCCCGGCACCCGGCTGTGAAGTACTCGATGTCCTGCACCTCGTGCACGCCCTCACAGGAGTTCCGGAGCTCAGCCCAATGCGTGAGGTAGTCGCGAGTCGACTCGTCAGGGCCTTGCACGCACAAGGAGAGCTGACGAGGCTTGGGAGGATGCTTGTACGTGCTGACGAACGCTTCGGTGAAGTCGACCCAGCTGTTGATGCTGCGGGGCTTCAGGCTGTTCAGCCATGTCCGGGCTGTGCCCTGGAGCATGAGCGGAATGTACTTTACGGCGACACAGTTGTTGCCGTTTGCTATGCTGACAGCCGTGGAGTAGTCGACTAGCCAGTCTTCCGGCTTCACGGAGCCGGAATACTTGGGCGTGTCTCTTGGGAGCGTGAACCCTCTGGGAAAGGGCTCGTCCCGAATGCGGGGCCCAAAACAAGGCGGACCCAGCTCGTCTTCTTCTTCCAGCGCCAGGGACCGGTGAAGTCGGTCGATCCGGTGGCGGGCGTCATTTTCTCCAACTCCATCTTGGTGGCCAAGGCGGTCACCGAGAGTCGGATGGTCAACAGGCGGTGGGGATACTCCTCTCCTTGCGGGAAGGGGGAGGCAAACAGTCATCCCGTCGTTCCACTGATCTCGGGCGGCCGTCTCGGTCGCGCTCTATGGTAATCCGAGTCCGACTATGGCTGACAGTCGGCTCCTTGTCCTTCCTTCCTCGGGCACCGCCAGTCAGCGTCTGAGACGTCGCGCCCTGATCTCGGCGCGGGTCGTCGTTTGGCCACTGTGGCGCCTCTGTGCGGCAGCCGGCCTCGTTCTGCGCGGCGGCCGCGTCGAGGAGCCGCTGGACTCGCTCCATCATGAGGCGGCGCTCTTCCCCCTCGAAATTTTCCAGCTCATCCGCCGCCGCCTGGGCGGCTCGGATGTTCTCCGCTGGCGTGGCATACACGGGGCGGCTAGCCCCAAACAGGCTGGCGATGGCCACGCCGCGCTGCTGAACCGTGCCAAGGTGGCTGGGCCCTGCCGGGGCTGGCGAACCACCAACAGCATGATACATCTCCCGCTGGTAAGCTTCTGACAAGCGTCTCATGCTGGCCAGCTTCTTCGTGCCTTCAACAAGCTGAAGGCGGCGCGCTTCTAACGTCTCTGCGTCAGCATCTTCCGGAATGGGCGCAGTTAGGTCTTGCAGCGCCGCACCGAGTGAGTCGGGCGCCCCTCCGCCAGGGAACTCGTCATGACTGATGACCAGCACCTCAGTGACGGTGCTTCCGTCGCTCTCCGCGTGGGGGAGAGGTTCGTCGTAGACCACCACGTTGGTGGGGAACGCATCGACCGACGTGGTGTCGGAGTCGACCAACATCGGGTCGGTGGAGCCTACGGACTCCAAGTCTATGGCAGGCTCGCCGGAAACGTGGAGTTGATCGAGGAGGCCCGCGAGGAGGTTTTCGGGGCCGCCTGCGCCTATGTCGGACGCAAGTTCGTCGGAGAGGCGGATCTCGCCGACAAGTTCGGCCAAGGAGCTGGCTGCGCAGGCGATCTCAACGCCGTGTAGCGCGTCGGCGCAAACTTCATCTGGCGTGCCTGGCTGGCTACGCTCGCCAGGGAGGAAAAGGGTTCCCGTCCAGAACAAATCTCCGGACGGCGGTGCACCAGGCCCCACGGTGGGCGCCAAATGTCGGGGGTTTGGTGCGACATATGCCAACGGATGGCTTATCGTGGTGGGGGCGAGTAGAACGTCGCCGGTGCCTGGAAACGGGATGAGGCGAAGACATGCACGCCAGCGGATCTTACCCAGCTTCGAGGCTCTCCGCGGAGATAACACCCCTACTGCTGCTCTGTGGGGTCTCCGCATGATCACTATGGTCAAGTGTTTACATGGTTGCTCCTTGAGTTGTTTCGGGTGGTAGAAGAGGGCAAGGCTAGCTCTATCCTTCTATCTGGTATTGTCTAGTGCTACTGGGTTCCAACCCTTTGCATGGGTGCCCTGGGGGGTTTATATAGGTCTACCCCCAGGGGTACAATGGTAATTCGACTGGGCGTGGGCCCAGCCATCAGTGCCTCTGACCTCCGACTTCTCCGCCGACTGGTGGGCCCCACCGACTGGGCTGGTACGGAGCCGACAGGCCGCGTCCGCCGCGGGCGGGTCTTGCCGGCTGCTGATTACTATAGTCGTGCTCCTAATGACGCAGGCTTGGTCATGGGGTCGTGGTAACAGCCCCACTGCCTGCCAGGCGATCACTGTGGCCACTCCCCATCTATTCTTGATTAATGGCGCATGGGCCCCGGGGGAGGGCTCGGCCGACTCCCCCGGGCCGACTCCCGGCGGGTCCGACTAGCGGTTCTCCCGCCGTCTCTCGAGATCTTGCTGACTGGTGGGCCCCGCTGCCTCCATGCCGTACAGACAAGCCGTCGTGGGCGCAGGACCCGGTACAGTGGTGCTGATGTCAGGGCCGGCCGGGCAACAGTGCCCCGCCGCAGGGAGATCTTCCCAAGTACGGCGTGCTATAGCCATGCCTGCCCTTGGTAAGGGGCGGGGAGTGGGCTTCACTCTAGCCACGCCCCTACCCCGTCCCCTTCGATGAGGTCACGGTTTGTTGGAGTCGCCGGCCGACTCCCCAAAGCCGGCTTCTCTAGAAGTCGCCCTTGGGACTCGGCCGTGAGCGGGCAGTCGGCCGCCTGGCCGTAGACTCCCCAGGAGGCGGCTCTTCGCCCTGTGGTCTCGAGGGGCGCAGCCTGCCCCGATGTCTTGAAAGGTCATGGGCTAGGGTTGGCCCACCCGTGGCCCACGGCTCCGACAACTACGGCCTGGATTTCCACGATCTGGCCCCGAACTTCATCCTCAACATCTCGGCGTTTATCGTCGTGTGCGAGGCCTTCCTCCGCATCCGCCCCCATTTCGGCCTATGGCTCAAGACTTTCAATGTCAAGCCGAAGGTGGTGCGCGACAACCAGGCGGAGTGCGAAGGCGCCAGGGTGGGCAAGATGGCCAACATCCTATGGCTCGAGGGCTCCTTTGTGGAGACCCTGAAGGGGTGGCAATCGGGGTGGTTTTACATCACCGAGCCACGCGACGCCGAATGGGTCGCACCCCCCGAGTTTCGATCCAGACCCCCCACGCGGGTCACCTCCTGGAAGGAGACGGGCTTGTCTTGGGGTAACAAAGGAGAGTTGACCGGACTCCAAACATGCATCCAAACCCTGGCGGACAAGAAGCTCAAACTTGTCAACGTAGTCCAGGTTATGCTCATCCGCTTGATTCTCCCGTGTCAACAACGGGCTTTCAACCTATGGGAGTTCGACTCGGCGCGGCACCAAACTTTGAGCAGGCTCTTCGACACGATGTACGAAGATGCCTGGAAGGTGCTTTTCAAGGGCACCGAGGCTCCCGCATCCGCTACCGAGGATCACGGATTCAGTGCGCGGCATCACGCTCTCGCGGTAAGCTGTTTTTTCCTTTTACATGGTATCAGTTTTTCATAGTTTGACTCCATGCGGGATCTAAGCTCCCTTACCTTTGACAGGATTGGCAGGTGACGTCCGGATAGATCAACCCTCTAGCTCCTTTGCCTGAAGGCCCAGCGGACGCTCGCTTGGCGAAGCTGCTGGTTCTGGCACCCTATGTGGTGCCGGGGAACAAGGCCGCGAAGAAGGCCACGGGGACTCGAAAGAGTGCCCGGGGCCAAGAGGTGTCGGATCCATCATCCGATTGTTCCGAGGTGCATTCCTCCCGTGAAGACGAGGAGGAAGAAGAGGAGAACTCTTCCCCTCCAGCGGGAGAGAGAAGAAAAGGAAGGCCGCCCTCTCTGGGGAGGCTGGAGGGTCCAAGAAGGGGAAAACCCTTCCTCCGGACTACTCCACCGACACCGACGGCGGAGAGGAGTGGCAGCCCAGGGCCAAGCCCCTGGCAAAATCGTAAGTATCCGAATACCAGAGTAATTCATAGTATTCCTTTATTGCACAGCTTTCCCTTACGTCGAACATGTTTATGCAGCCCACCCAAAGACCGGCTCGATGTGTCGTCGAGCGGCTCACTGGACTCGTCGGATGTGAACTCGCTTCCGACGGCTTCCTCCCCCCGCCCTACGGACGACACCGAAGTGTTGTCCCAACAGGTTCCAAGCCGGGAGGAGGTGGTCCTGGAGGCGCCACAAGGCGACCTCCCGGACTCCAGGAGTAAAGGGGATGAAACCCCCCAGGGCTCCAAGTCCAGCAAGTCCACCGTGCCAGCGGCCCCCGTCCAACCGGAGGCGCCGGACAATATGTTGGAGGCGCTCCAAGGCGCCTCCATCGATGAGGGGCACCGCACTATTATGAGTGCGGTGGTCCAGAAGGTTCAGTCCGCCAAGAGCGGACTGACTGAAGCTTGTACTAGCCTTTTGACAGGCTTTGAGGTAAGTAAAGAATGTGTAAATAATAGTACCGCATAGACAGTAGCCCTTGATGCTCTGTATGGCGTTCGGGGAGAAAAGCCGAATAGAGGATCAACTAGAATTCACAGGATTCTAACAAAAATGAGTCAATATGCATATGCAGGCTTACCTGCTTGCATCCGCCGCACTGACTGCGAAGGTGGACATGCTAAAGCAGAACCTCGAGCGGTCGGAGCAAGAGCTCGGTCGTGCCAAGAAGCAGCTCGAGGACAATGAAGGTAAGAAATACCTTGTTTTCAAATATATATAGAAAGGTGCAATTGCAAAGAATGATAGGATTATCGAGGCTATTTTAGGGGCCACGTCTGAAGTGGCGACCCTTAAGCAAGCGCTGGTCAAGGCCGAGAAGAGGGCGGCCTCAGAGCGCACCGAGCGGGAGAAGTATGAGGCCGATTTGGCAAGGTGCGGCAAGAACTCCGGGCTCTCATGGAAAAACATGAGAGTTTGGAGCTTGACTCAAAGACGCGAGCGTCCGAGCTCGCGGTGGCTATTGAAAATGCCAAGTCTGCCAAGGCCGAATCCCAGAAGACCCTCCAGGAGTTGGATGAGGTGAAGAAGATAGCGGCGGGTAAGGCATTCTTTATGCAAAGCAAACACATAAAGGTGAGTTACTTGTTACTTACCCGAATCCGGAGCTCTCCAGGAGCGTTCGCAGATCTTCCCCGGAGTGTGCCCGATGCCGCCGCGTTCTATCGAGCCGAGGAGGGCAGCTCGACAGAGAAGGTGTTCAGGTCTCAGTATGCTGAGGCCGGACACCCCGTGCCCCTGAGCGACCAGCTGAAGCAACTGTTCGAGCTCCACAAGGCGGCCGAACAGGCCATGAAGGTCCTCATTGTTCGGCTGTGGCCTGGAGGGGCTCTGCCTGGGAGCTATTTCGGGCTGGTGCGGCGGTTGGTGGAGGCCTGTCCAAGGCTCGAAGTCATCAAGCGCTCCGTCTGCATTGAAGGTGCCCGTAGGGCCCTTGCCCGTGCTAAGGTGCACTGGGGCAAGCTGGATGCTGAGAAGCTGGTGAAGGACGGGCCACCGCCGGGGAAAGAGCATCGCAAGGTCGAGAATTACTATAAGGATGTTCTGAAGGGTGCCTGCCTTGTGGTGGATGAATGTTCTAGGGATGTAATTTTTGAGTGAAACTTGCTCGTGTTGTCCTGTGCGCTGAAAACTTGTTTATATGCGCTAAGCAATGCTATTGGAATTTAAAATATTACCTTTTGTGCGGCTGTTTATCAATTCTGAGAGATGGTGAGTCGTCGGCTTCTGCCCCCATGCCGCTAGTGCTGGGGTGTTCAGGGATAAACCTGAGCGCTCTTTTTCCCATGTTTGGGTTCTTCGAGGGAGGCGCTCAGCCCAACGAACAAGGCAATCGGACTATAATGCGTGAACACTCTCACTTAGCCATAGAATTCTATAATTTTAAATTTCGGCGAAGCCCCTGGTATTCGGAAGACCGAGTTCGGGGCACTATCCACGCCTTGGCCGGACAGAGCCGGCTCCTCGCCCTAAGCGGTATAAGTCTTTAGGGACTCGAAAAACCTCTCAAACAGCGACCAACTCTCACTTCATCATGACAGTCAGTTTTGGCTTTCTCCACTGAGGTGCTCGACCCAGCTCAACTAGGGCACAATCGCAGTGGTTCTCCTAGTGCTACCTTAGCCGATATAGCAGAAGGTAAGGCACCAAAACATAGGAGCCGGGCAAACCCAACTATTGACCCAAGACATGATTCGGAGCCGATGCATATAATGCTATAAGTTCGGGGTGCCACACTTGTTAAAGTGTTCGGACTTCTCACACCATATTGATGGGTACTAAAGCCCCTGGCGTATTTTGGCCGTACCAACATGTACGGGTGCAACATGTTGTTAAGGAACATATGTGTATATATAAAAAAGAGTAATGCAAAAATAGACAGAAGCTATGCACTGTTTATTAAAGAGGGCTGCGATCAAAGTAGAATGATACAAATAATGCGATAAGCAAAAGGTTGGACTATGTAACATGTCCGTTCCAGGGGCAAGCTGAGGAATAGTATGCGAAACAGGTATACTGCTCGTGATAGAGACCACCTGGGAGTTACGTAATGCGGCATGGCTTGTCTGCTTCCCTGGTTCTTGCATCGTTTGTGCGGCAATTGAACTGCCAAACAGGCTTTCCGAAGAGTGGAGACCTGAAAGTAAGAGAAGATTGAAAAATCGGCAGCCCCTGGTATGGTTTAAGCCATATTTTTGGGCGTGCCGTGATGGTGCCCCTCCCCCTGTACCCATGGTATCTCTAGAGCATAGTTATGTACGCGAAGTACTGGCGTCGCCTTTTGGCAAGGGTTGTGGTTGGGGCCGCATTGCTACGTCTGCTCGGATCGTGCCAGGCGGTCTTGTTGTAGGTTACTCTGGGCGCGCTTGACGGTGTCCGGTCGTTTAGTGGCCGGACTGGGGAACTGTCTGGAGAGGCTGCTTTGTATTTCTGCTGCAAGGGCCGCCATGTGCTCCTCCGTTCGAAGGGAGCGTTCGGTGTTTCCATTGACCGTAGTTACTCCTTTAGGGCCTGGCATCTTGAGCTTAAAGTATGCGTAGTGCGGTACCGCATTGAACTTAGCGAATGTGGTTCGCCCGAGCAGTGTGTGATAACCACTGCGAAACGGGACTATGTCGAAGATTAACTCCTCGCTTCGGAAATTATCCGGAGATCCGAAGACCACTTCAAGTGTGACTGAGCCTGTACAGTTGGCCTCTACACCTAATATTACACCGTTAAAGGTCGTTTTGATGGGCTTAATCCTCGAGGGATCTATGCCCATTTTCCACATTGTATCCTCGTAAAGTAGGTTCAGGCTGTTGCCGCCGTCCATAAGGACTCTAGTGAGATGAAATCCGTCAATAATTGGGTCTAGGACCAATGCGGCGAATCCGCCATGACGGATGCTAGTGGGATGGTCCCTTCGATCAAAGGTGATCGGGCAGGAGGACCATGGGTTGAACTTTGGGGCGACTGGCTCTACCGCGTATACGTCCCTTAACGCGCGCTTCTGCTCCCTTTTGGGGACGTGGGTTGCGTATATCATGTTCACCGTCTGCACTTGTGGGGGAAAACCCTTCTGTCCACTGTTGTTCGGCGGCCGGGGCTCCTCGTCGTCATCGCTATGCAGCCCCTTGTCTTCATTTTCGGCGTTGAACTTGCCTTCCTGCTTGAACACCCAACAATCCCTGTTGGTGTGATTGGCCGGCTTTTCGGGGTGCCATGTATCTGGCACAAGCGGTCGAGTATTCGGTCCAAACTGGACGGGCCCCTAGGATTCCTTTTGAATGGCTTTTTCCGCTGACCGGATTTAGAGCCTCTGAATCCGGCATTAACTGTTGTATCCTCAGCATTGTCGCCGTTAATGCGGCGCTTCTGCTTGTTGCGACGCGACCTGCCACTACTGTCCCTGGTGTCCGAATTACCAGGGTTCTTGGTCATATTGTTGCTACGAGCAAGCCAGCTGTCTTCTCCCGCGCAAAAGCGGGTCATGAGTGTCGTGAGTGCTGCCATAGATTTCGGCTTTTCCTGTCCAAGGTGCCGGGCCAGCCATTCGTCACGGATATTGTGCTTGAAGGCTGCTAGGGCCTCAGCGTTCGGACAGTCGACTATTTGATTTTTCTTTGTTAGGAACCGTGTCCAGAATTGCCTGGCCGATTCCTCTGGCTGCTGAATTACGTGACTTAGGTCATCGGCGTCTGGGGGTCGCACATAAGTGCCCTGGAAATTGTCGAGGAATGCGGCTTCTAGGTCCTCCCAACAACTGATTGATCCTGTTGGCAAGCTGTTAAGCCAATGGCGAGCTGGTCCTTTAAGCTTGAGTAGGAGGTATTTGATGGCATGGAAATCATCGCCGCGGGCCATGTGGATATGAAGGAGATAATCTTCGATCCATACCGCAGGATCTATTGTGCCATCATATGATTCGATGTTTACGGGTTGGAAACCCTCGGGGATTTGATGATCCATTATATCATCTGTAAAGCATAGTGGGTGTGCGGCGCCTCTGTACTGGACGATATCATGACGTAGCTCCAACGAGCTTTGTTCGGCCCTGCCGAATTTGTGGTCGGCGTGACGGTTACCGTCTCGAGCCGTGGGGCGCCCATGCGATCCGTAGATCGATCGTGTTTGCCTTACCTTGTCCTCCAACATGTCTCGTAAGTCCGGCGCATATTCCCATGCCTTGGTACGGGGTGCAGCTTGAGTGGAGGGCCGGGAGGCCTCTCTATCATGGCCATGAGGTGGCCGGTCGGCCGCATCAAGTGCTTCCTCCTCTAATCGGGGTAGCAACCTGCGCTTTGGATAGCTCTTGGAGGGGCGTTCGAGTTTATGCTCTTCGTCCGCAAGGACTTCAGTCCATCTGTCGACCAGCAAATCTTGATCAGCTCTAAGTTGTTGCTGTTTTTTCTTGAGGCTTCTTGCCGTGGCCATAAGCCTGCGTTGAAAATGCTCTTGCTTGACGGGATCCTCTGGCACGACGAATTCGTCGTCGTCGAGGCTTGCCTCGTCTTCGGAGGGAGGCATATAATTATCGTCCTCCACCTCTCTGTCTGCCGCTCTCTCATGAGGGCTGGTTTCTCCATCCTCCTGTGCTAAGTCTTGCTGGAGGGGGTTTTCTTCGGCACTTTCCAGAGTATTATTATCTCCCGTGCTGGAATGGCCGTATTTGTGTTGGCGGGATTTTGAGCGGCTGTTTCTTGGAGGGGTCATCCTTCGCTGTTCCATCACCATCTCCCTCTTTTGGGGTGTCCACCATGTATATGTCATATGACGAGGTGGCTTTCCAGGGCCTAGTAGGCGCTGGTTCTTCATCATCTCCTTCATCGGCGTCCATACCGTCGATGTCTTCAGAGTCGAAGTCGAGCATGTCGGTTAAGTTGTCGACAGTGGCTACAAAGTGGGTGGTGAGTGGGCTTTGAATTTCTTCATCGTCCGTACCCCAACCTTGCTGACCGTAGTCCGGCCAGGGCTCTCCTGATAAAGAGAGAGACTTCAATGACTTCAGGATATCGCCGAAAGGCGAGTGCTGAAAGATGTCCGCGGAAGTGAACTCCATGATCGGCGCCCAATCGGGTTCGATCGGCAGGGGCGCGGAGGGTTCGGGGTCCGCAGAGGAGTCCGGCTCCTTGGAGTCACAAGTTTCGCGGAGTGCGGGGCTAGTGTTCGGCTGAATCGCCATTGGGATCGCAGCCCCCGAGGCGGCGTCCAACCACCCATCCTCGATCGGCGTGGTTGGCTCCGAATTAAGGGTCGGAGCCGATGCGAGTGCGGCCTCTAGGGCACTGTTCGGCGGTAGAGCTAGATCATGCTTGTCGGGACAGTGCAGTGCGCTCGGCAGCGGCTCGAGTCCGTCGAAGATCAAGTCCCCGCGGATGTCAGCCGTGTAGTTTATACTTCCAAATCTGACCTGACGGCCAGGGGCATAGCTTTCGATCTGCTCCAGATGGCCAAGTGAATTGGCCCGCAGTGCGAAGCCGCCGAAGACGAAGATCTGTCCGGGGAGGAAGGTCTCCCCCTGGACTGCATCGCTATCGATGATCATAGGAGCCATCGAGCCTGACGGCGACGACACAGAGGAACTCTCAATGAAAGCACCAATGTCGGTGTCAAAACCGATGGATCTCGGGTAGGGGGTCCCGAACTGTGCGTCTAGGACGGATGGTAATAGGAGGCATGGGACACGAAGTTTTACCTAGGTTCGGGCCCTCTTGATGGAGGTAAAACCCTACGTCCTGCTTGATTAATATTGATGATATGGGTAGTACAAGAGTTGATCTACCACAAGATCGAGTAGGCTAAAACCTAGAAGCTAGCCTATGGTATGATTGTTGATGTGTACGTTGTCCTACGGACTAAAACCCTCTGGTTTATATAGACACCGGATAGGGTTAGGGTTACACAAAGTCGGTTACAATGGTAGGAGATCTTCATATCCGTATCGCCAAGCTTGCCTTCCACGTCAAGGAAAGTCCATTCCGGACACGGGACGGAGTCTTCAATCTTGTATCTTCATAGTCCAGGAGTCCTGCTGAAGGTATAGTCCGGCTATCCGAACACCCCCTAATCCAGGACTCCCTCGGGCGCCG
Organism: Triticum aestivum; assembly: GCF_018294505.1. Classification (NCBI taxonomy): domain Eukaryota; kingdom Viridiplantae; phylum Streptophyta; class Magnoliopsida; order Poales; family Poaceae; genus Triticum; species Triticum aestivum. The sequence continues at coordinate 97,777,606 of NC_057800.1, forward strand.
ATCATGGAGTTTACTGCCGCGGACATCTTTCAGCACTCGCCTTTCGGTGATATTCTAAACACACTAAAGTCTCTCTCTTTATCAGGAGAGCCCTGGTCGGACTATGGTCAGCAAGCTTGGGATACGGACAATGAAGAAATTCAAAGCCCACCCACCACCCACTTTGTAGCCACTGTCGATGATATAACTGACATGCTCGACTTCGACTCCGAAGACATCGACGGTATGGACGCCGATGCAGGAGACGATGAAGAACCAGCGCCTATTGGGCCCTGGAAAGCCACCTCGTCATATGACATATACATGGTGGACACCCCAAAAGAAGGAGATGGCGATGGAACAGTGGAGGATGACCCCTCCAAGAAACAGCCTAAGCGCCAGCGTCAGTGGCGCCGCTCAAAATCCCGCCAAAGCAAATACGGTGATTCCAGCACGGGAGAGAATAATACTCCGGAGAGTGCCGAAGAAAACCACCTCCAGCAAGATTCAGCACAGGAGGATGAAGAAGCCAGCCCTCATGAGAGAGCGGCAGACAGAGAGGTCGAGGACGATAATTGTATGCCTCCCTCCAAAGACGAGGCAAGCCTTGATGACAACGAATTCGTCGTGCCAGAGGATCCCGTCGAGCAAGAGCGTTTTCAATGCAGGCTTATGGCCACGGCAAGAAGCCTCAAGAAAAAATAGCAACAGCTTAGAGCTGATCAACATTTGCTAGTCGACAGATGGACTGAAGTCCTTGCGGCCGAAGAGCATAAACTCGGCCAAGCAACTCTGGACACGGTTCCTAACAAAGAAAAATCAAATAGTCGACTGTCCGGACGCTGAGGCCCTAGCAGCCTTCTAGCACAATGTCTGTGACGAGTGGCTTACCCGGCACCTTGGACAGGAAAAGCCGAAATCTATGGCAGCACTCACGACACTCATGACCCGCTTTTGCACGGGAGAAGACAGCTGGCTTGCTCGTAGCAACAATATGACCAAGAACCCTGGCAATTCGGATACCAGGGACAGTAGTGGAAGTTCACTTCGCAACAAGCAGCTGCGCCGCATTAACGGCGTCAATGATGAGGATACGATAGTTAATGCCGGATTTAGAGGCTATAAATCTGGTCAGTGGAAAAAGCCATTCAAAAGAAATCCTAGGGGCCCATCCAGTTTGGACCGAATACTCGACCGCTTCTGCCAGATACACGGCACCCCCGAAAAGCCGACCAATCACACCAACTGGGATTGTTGGGTGTTCAAGCAGGCAGGCAAGTTAAATGCCGAACATAAAGACACGGGGCTGCATAGCGATGATGACAAAGAGCCCCGGCCGCCGAACAACAATGGACAGAAGGGTTTTCCCCCACAAGTGCGGACGGTGAACATGATATACGCAACCCACGTCCCCAAAAGGGAGCAGAAGCGCGCGTTAAGGGACGTATACGCGGTAGAGCCAGTCGCCCCAAAGTTCAACCCATGGTCCTCCTGCCCGATCACCTTTGATCGAAGGGACCATCCCACTAGCATCCGTCATGGCGGATTCACCGCATTGGTCCTAGACCCAATCATCGACGGATTTCATCTCACTAGAGTCCTTATGGACGGCGGCAGCAGCCTGAACCTGCTTTACTAGGATACAGTGCAGAAAATGGGCATAGATCCCTCGAGGATTAAGCCCACCAAAACGACCTTTAAAGGCGTATTACCAGGTGTAGAGGCCAACTGCACAGGCTCAGTCACACTTGAAGTGGTCTTCGGATCTCCGGATAATTTCCGAAGCGAGGAGTTAATATTCGACATAGTCCCGTTTCGCAGTGGTTATCACACACTGCTCGGGCGAACCGCATTCGCTAAGTTCAATGCGGTACCGCACTACGCATACCTTAAGCTCAATATGCCAGGCCCTCAAGGAGTAATTATGGTCAATGGAAATACCGAATGCTCTCTCCGAATGGAGGAGCACACGGTGGCCCTTGCAGCGAAAGTACAAAGCAGCCTCTCCAGGCAGTTCTCCAGTCCGGCCATTAAACGTCCGGACACCGTCAAGCGTGCCCGGAGTAACCTACAACAAGACCGCCTGGCACGTTCCGAGCAGGCGTAGCAATGCGGCCCCAACCCCAGCCCTCGCAAAAATGCGACGACAGTACTTCGCGTACATAATTACGCTCTAGAAATACCATGGGTACAGGGGGAGGGGCACCATCACAGCACTCCCGAAACACGGCTTAAACCGCACCAGGGGCTGTCGATTTTTTTAATTTTCTCTTACTTCCAGGACTCCACTTTTTGGAAGGCCTGTTCGGCAGTTCAATTTCCGCACAAACGATGCAAGAACCAGGGAAGCAGACAAGCCATGCCGCATTACGTAACTCCCAGGTGGTATCTATCACGAGCAGTATACCTGTTTCGCATACCATTCTGCAGCCTGCCCCTGGAATGGACATGTTAAATAGTCCAACCTTTTGCTTATCGCATTATTTGTATCGTTCTGCTTTGATCGCAGCCCTTTTGAATAAACAATGCATAGCTTCTGTCTATTTTTGCATTACTCTTTTTTTACAAATATATGTTGCTTAACGACATGTTGCACCCGTACACTTTGTTACAGCCAAAATACGCCAGGGGCTTTAGTACCCCTCAATATGGTGTGAGAAGTTCGAACACTTTAACAAGTGCGGCACCCCGAACTTATAGCATTATATGCATCGGCTCCGAATCATGTCTTGGGTCAATAGTTGGGTTTGCCCGGCTCCTATGTTTTGGTGCCTTACGTTCCGCTGTATCGGCTAAGGTAGCACTAGGAGAACTACTGTGATTGTGCCCCAGTTGAGCTGGGTCGAGCACCTCAGTAGAGAAAGCTAAAACTGACTGTCATGATGAAGCGAGAGCCGGTCGCTGTTCGAGAGGTTTTTCAAGTCCCTAAAGACTAGTGCCGCTTAGAGCGAGCAGTCGGCTCTATCCGGCCAAGGCGTCGATAGCGCCCCGAACTCGGTCTTCCGAATACCAGGGGCTTTGCCGAAATTTAAAATTATAGAATTCTATGTCTAAGTGAGAGTGTTCACGCATTATAGTCCGATTGCCTTGTTCGTTGTGCTGAGCGCCTCCCTCAAAGGACCCCAAACATGGGAAAAAGAGCGCTCAGGTTTATCCCCGAACACCAAAGCACTAGCGGCAGGGGGGCAGAAGTCGACGACTCGCCATCTCTCAGAATTGATAAACAGCCGCACAAAAGGTAATATTTTAAATTCCAACAGCATTGCTTAGCGCATATAAACAAGTTTTCAGCGCACAGGACAACACGAGCAAGTTTCACTCAAAAATTACATCCCTAGAACATTCATCCGCCACAAGGCAGGCACCCTTCAGAACATCCGTATAATAATTCTCGGGCTTGCGATGCTCTTTCCCCGGCGGTGGCCCATCCTTCACAAGCTTCTCAGCATCCAGCTTGCCCCAGTGCACCTTAACACGGGCAAGGGCCCTACGGGCACCTTCAATGCAGACGGAGCGCTTGATGACTTCGAACCTCGGACAGGCCCCCACCAGCCGTCGCACCAAATAGCTCCCAGGCAGAGCCTCTCCAGGCCACAGCCGAACTATGAGGCCCTTCATTGCCTGTTCGGCCGCCTTGTGGAGCTCGACCAGTTGCTTCAGCTGGTCGCTCAGGGGCACGGGGTGTCTGGCCTCAGCATACTGAGACCAGAACACCTTCTCTGTCGAGCTGCCCTCCTCGGCTCGATAGAATGCAGCGGCATCGGACATGCTATGGGGAAGATCTGCGAATGCTCCTGGAGAGCTCCAGATTCAGGTAAGTAACAAGTAACTCACGTTTATGTGTTTGCTTTGCATAAAGAATGCCTTACCCGCCGCTATCTTTTTCACCTCATCCAACTCCTGGAGGGTCTTCTGGGATTCGGCCTTGGCAGACTTGGCATTTTCAATAGCCATCGCGAGCTCGGACGCTCGCATCTTTGAGTCAAGCTCCAAACTCTCATGTTTTTTCAAGAGAGCTTGGAGCTCTTGCCGCACCTTGCCAACCTGGGCCTCATTCTTCTCCCGCTCGGTGCGCTCCGTGGCCGCCCTCTTCTCGGCCTCGGACAACGCTTGCTTAAGGGTCGCCACCTCAGACGTGGCCCCTACAATAGCCACGATAATCCTGTCATTTTTTGCAATTGCACTTTTTTTATATATTTAAAACAAGGTATTTCTTACCTTCCTTCTCCTCGAGCTACTTCTTGGCACGCCCGAGCTCTTGCTCGGACTGCTCGAGGTTCTGCTTTAGCGTGTCCACTTCCGCAGTCAGTACGGCGGACGCCAACAGAGAAGCCTACATACGCATATTGACTCCTTTTTGTTAGACTCCTACGAATTTCATTTTGATCCTCTATTCGGCTTTTCTTCCCGAACGCCAAACAGAGCATCAGGGGCTACTGTCTATGCACTAATATTATTAACACATTTTTTACTTACCTCAAAGCCTGTTAAAAGGCTAGCACAAGCTTCAGTCAGTGCGCTCTTGGCGGACTGAACCTTCTGGACCACCGCACTCATAATGGTGCGGTGCTCCTCGTCGATGGAGGCGCCTTTGAGCACCTCCAACAGATTGTCCGGCGCCTCCGGTTGGACGGGGGTCACTGGCACGACGGGCTTGCTCCTCTTGGAAGGAGGTCGCCCGCCGGACTCTGGAACTTTGAAGGTTCCGGAGTGGTGTCCGGCCTAGGGCCGGACTTGGAGCCCTGGGGGGTTTTATCCCCTTCACTCCTGGAGTCCGGGAGGTCGCCTTGCGGCGCCTCCAGGACCACCTCCTCCTGGCGTGGAACCGGTTGGGACAACACTTCGGCGTCGTCCGTAGGGCGGGGGGAGGTAGCCGTCAGAAGCGAATTCACATCCGACGAGTCCAGTGAACCACTCGATGACGCGTCGAGCCGGTCTTTGGGTGGGCTGCATAATCATATTCGACATAAGGAAAGTTGTGCAATAAAGGAATACTATGAATTACTCTGGTATCCGGATACTTACGATTTCGCCAGGGGCTTGGCCCTGAGCGGCCACTCCTCTCCACCGTCGTCGGCGTCGGTGGAGTAGTTCGGAGGAAGGGTTTTCCCCTTCTTGGACCCTCCGGCCTCCCCAATGAGGGCGGCCTTCCTTTTCTTCTCTCCCCCACTGGACGGGGAGAGGTCTCTTCTTCCTCCTCCTCGTCCTCACGGGAGGAGTGAGCCTTGGAGCCGTCAGATGATGAACCCGACACCTCCTGGCACCGGGCACTTTTTCAAGTCCCCGTGGCCTTCTTCATGGCCTTCTTCTCCGGCACCACATAGGGTGCCGGAACCAACAGCTTCGCCAATCGGGCATCGGCTGGGTCTTCGGGCAAAGGAGTCGGACAGTCGATCTGTCCGGACTTTGCCTACCAAACCTGTCAAAGGTAAGGGAGCTTAGATCCTGCATAGAGTTAAACTATGAAAAACTAATACCCTGTAAAAGGTAAAAACAACTTACCGCACTAGCGTGACGCTGCGCGCTGAATCCACAATCCTCGGTAGCGGATGCGGGAGCCTCAGCGCCCTTGAAAAGCACCTTCCAGACATCTTCATACGTCGTGTCGAAGAGCCTGCTCAGAGTTCGGTGCTGCGCCGGGTTGAACTCCCACAGATTGAAGGCCCGTTGTTGACACGGGAGGATCCCACGGATGAGCATAACCTGGACTACGTTGACAAGCATGAGCTGCTTGTCCACCAGGGTTTGGATGCATGTTTGCAGTCCAGTCACCTCTTCTTTGCTGCCCCACAACAGGCTCGTCTCTTTCCAGGACGTGAGCCGCGTTGGGGGTCCGGACCGGAACTCAGGGGCTGCGACCCACTCAGGGTCATGCGGCTCAGTGATGTAAAACCACCCCGATTGCCGCCCCTTCAGGGTCTCCACGAAGGAGCCCTCGAGCCATAAGACGTTGGACATCTTGCCCACCATGGAGCCTCCGCACTCCGCCTGGTTGCCGCGCACCACCTTCGGCTTGACATTGAAAGTCTTGAGCCATAGGCCGAAATGGGGGCGGATGCGGAGGAAAGCCTCACACATGTTGAGGATGAAGTTCGGGGCTAGATCATGGAAATCCAGGCCGTAGTAGAACATGAGCCCCCGGAGGAATGGGTGGATAGGAAAGCCCAGTCTGCAGAGGAGGTGGGGAAGGAACACTACCCTCTCATGGGGCCTTGGGGTGGGGAGGAGCTACCCCTCTTCAGGAAGCCGGTACGCGATGTCGTTAGACAAGTATCCGGCCTTCCTCAGTTTTTTGATGTGTCCCTCCATGACGGAGGAGACCATCCACTTGCCTCTCGCTCCGGACATGGCTGGAGAAGGTTGAGGTGGGGAGTGCGGACTTGGGCGCTGGAGCTCGAGTGTGCAAAAATGGATAGGCAAAGGAGGAAGAAGGCGTAGGTGAAGAGGTGGATCCTTATCCCCTTATATGGGTGGACGCAACTATGTGTCCCCACCAGCCTGGTAAAACTCGCTTATCCCCAAGCGCCGTAATCAATGGCGCGGTTGGGTTACCCACGCCCGTATTGATGAGAATCCCGGAATAAGGGGACACGATCTCTGCTTTAACAAGACGTGCCAAGGAAACCGCCTCGCGTAACACGCTGAGGTGGGACAATAAAATGATTCGAATAAAGACTTGGCCGTGGTGCATCACACTACGGAATACGTCAACAGATTAGATTTGTGTAAATATTATTCTCTCTATGGCAATATGTGGAAACTTATTTTGCAGAGCCGGACACTGTCTTTGTGTTCAAAATCTTCTATGAAGTACTTGGAGGAGGAACCCGCCTTGCAATGCCAAAGACAATCTGCGCGCCGGACTCATCGTCATTGAAGCCTGGTTCAGGGGCTACTGAGGGAGTCCTGGATTAGGGGGTGTCCGGATGGCCGGACTATACCTTCAGCCAGACTCCTGGACTATGAAGATACAAGATTGAAGACTTCGTCCCGTGTCCGGAAGGGACTTTCCTTGGCGTGGAAGGCAAGCTTGGCGATACGGATATGTAGATCTCCTACCATTGTAACCGACTTTGTGTAACCCTAACCCTCTCCGGTGTCTATATAAACCAGAGGGTTTTAGTCCGTAGGACAACATACAGAACAACAATCATACCATAGGCTAGCTTCTAGGGTTTAGCCTCTCCGATCTCGTGGTAGATCTACTCTTGTACTACCCATATCATCAATATTAATCAAGCAGGACGTAGGGTTTTACCTCCATCAAGAGGGCCCGAACCTGGGTAAAACTTCGTGTCCCTTGCCTCCTGTTACCATCCAGCCTAGACGCACAGTTCGGGACCCCCTACCCTAGATCCACCGGTTTTAACACCGACAATAACCATAGGCAAATTAAATCAATCATAGCAATTCATCAACCACCGATAGGACAGCGAAAATCTACTCAGACATCATAGGATGGCAACACATTATTGGATAATAATATAAAGCATAAAGCACCATGTTCAAGTAGAGGCTACAGCGAGTTTCGGGAGAGTGGACCACCATAGATAGAGGGGGGAAGGTGATGGAGATGTTGGTGAAGATGGCGGAGGTGTTGGTGTAGATCGCGGTGATGATGATGGCCCCCGGTGGCACTCCGGTGCCACCGGAAGCGAGGGGGAGAGAGCCCCCCTCCTTCTTCTTCTTCCTTGACCTCCTCCCTAGATGGGAGAAGGGTTTCCCCTCTGGTCCATGGTCTCCATGGCACGGGAGGGGCGAGAGCCCCTCCGAGATTGCATCTGTCTCTCTGTCTCTCTCTGTTTCTGCGTTCTCCCCTGGCTCAGTTTCACCGTTTCGTGTATATATGGAGATCTGTAACTCTGATTGACCTGAAACCATCGCCGTGATTTTTTTCCGAAAATTAGCTTTCTTGCGGCAAAAGAAGTGCGTCAACCGCCTTACGGGTGGCTCACGAGGGTAGGGGGCGTGTCTAGGGGGGCAGGCACGCCCCCTGCCTTGTGACCACCTCGGGTACCGTCTCGCGTGGATTTTCTTCCAGAATTTTCCAAATATTCCAAAAAGTATCTCCGTCCGTTTTTATCCCGTTTGGACTCCGTTTGATATGGATATTCTGCGAAACCAAAAACATGCAACAGACAGGAACTGGCACTGGGCACTGGATCAATATGTTAGTCCCAAAAATAGTATAAAAAGTTGCCAAAAGTATATGAAAGTTGTAGAATATTGGCATGGAACAATCAAAAATTATAGATACGACGGAGACGTATCAGCATCCCCAAGCTTAATTCCTGCTCGTCCTCGAGTAGGTAAATGACAAAAAAGATAATTTTTGATGTGGAATGCTACCTAGCATAATCTTGATCACATATCTAATCATGGCATGAATATTAAGATACGAGTGATTCAAAGCAATAGTCTATCATTTGACATAAAAACAATAATAGTTCAAGCCTACTAATAAAGCAATCATGTCTTTTCAAAATAACAAGGCCAAAGAAAGTTATCCCTACAAAATCATATAGTCTGGCTATGCTCCATCTTCACCACACAAAATATTCACATCATGCACAACCCCGTTGACAAGCCAAGCAATTGTTTCATACTTTTGACATTCTCAAACATTTTCAACTTTCAAGCAATACATGAGCGTGAGCCATGGACATAGCACTATAGGTGGAATAGAATATGATGGTGGAGAAGACAAAAAGGAGAAGATAGTCTCACATCAACTAGGCGTATCAACGGGCTATGGAGATGCCCATCAATAGATATCAATGTGAGTGAGTAGGGATTGCCATGCAACGGATGCACTAGAGCTATAAGTGTATGAAAGCTCCAACTGAAACTAAGTGGGTGTGCATCCAACTTGCTTGCTCATGAAGACCTCGGGCATTTGAGGAAGCCCATCATCAGAATATACAAGCCAAGTTCTATAATTAAAATTCCCACTAGTATATGAAAGTGATAACTCAAGAGACTCTCTATATGCAGAACATGGTGCTACTCTGAAGCACAAGTGTGGTAAAAGGATAGTAACATTGCCCCTTCTCTCCTTTTCTCTCTTTTTTTGTTTTTTTCTTTTTTTTTCTTTTTTTGTAGGCTTCTTTGGCCTTTCTTTTTTTGTGGGGCTTCTTTGGCCACTTTTATTTTGATAACCTCACATGGGACAATGTTCTAATAATGATGATCATCACACTTTTATTTACTTACAACTCAATATTAAAACTCGATATCTAGAACAAATATATGACTCTATATGAATGCCTCCGGCGGTGTACCGGGATATGCAATGATCTAGCGTAGCAATGACATCAAAAAACGGACAAAGACATGAAAACATCATGCTAGCTATCTTACGATCACGCAAAGCAATATGACAATGTATTCTCAAGTCATGTATATGATCACGATGAAAGTTGCATGGCAATATATCTCGAAATGGCTATGGAAATGCCATGATAGGTAGGTATGGTGGCTGTTTTGAGGAAGGTATATGGTGGGTTTATGGTACTGGCGAAAGTTGCGCGGTACTAGAGAGGCTAGCAATCATGGAAGGGTGAGAGTGTGTATAATCCATGGACTCAACATTAGTCGTAAAGAACTCACATACTTATTGCAAAAATCTATTAGTAATCGAAAAAAGTACTATGCGCATGCTCCTAGGGGGATAGATTGGTAGGAAAAGACCATCGCTCGTCCCCAACCGCCACTCATAAGGAAGACAATCAATAAATAAATAATGCTCCAACTTCGTTACATAACGGTTCACCATACATGCATGCTACGGGAATCACAAACCTCAACACAAGTATTTCTACTAATCCACAACTACCCACTAGCATGAATCTAATATCACCATCTTTATATCACAAAACTATTCCAAGGAATCAAACATATCATATTCAGTGATCTACAAGTTTTATGTAGGATTTTATGACTAACCATGTGAATGACCAGTTCCTGTCATCTCTCTAAATAGATATAAGTGAAGCAAGAGAGTTTAATTCTTTCTACAAAAGATATGCCCACTGTGGGAGTCCTGGATTAGGGGGTCTCCAGACAGCCGGACTGTTCGACTATGAAGATACAAGATTGAAGACTTCGTCTCGTGTCCGGATGGGACTCTACTTGGCGTGGAAGGCAAGCTAGGCAGTACTAAAATGGATATCTCCTCCTTTGTAACCGACCTTGTGTAACCCTAGCCCCCTCCGGTGTCTATATAAACCGGAGGGTTTTAGTCCGTAGGACAACATACAATAAAACCATAGGCTAGCTTCTAGGGTTTAGCCTCTCCGATCTCGTGGTAGATCAACTCTTGTAATACTCATATCATCAAGAATAAATCAAGCAGGACGTAGGGTTTTACCTCCATCAAGAGGGCCCGAACCTGGGTAAAACATCGTGTCCCCTGCCTCCTGTTACCATCCGCCTTAGACGCACAGTTCGGGACCCCCTACCCGAGATCCGCCGGTTTTGACAATGACACTGGTGCTTTCATTGAGAGTTCCTCTGTGTCATTGCCATTAGGCTTGATGGCTCCTACGATCATCAATAGCGATGCAGTCCAGGGTGAGATTTTTCTCCCTGGACAGATCTTTGCGTCCGGCGGCTTCGCACTGCGGGCCAACTCGCTTTGCCATCTGGAGCAGATCGAAAGTTACGCCCCCGGCCACTAGGTCAGGTTTGGAAGCTTAAACTACACGGCCAATATCCGTGGAGACTTGATCTTCGACGGATTCGAGCCCCTGCCTTGTGTGCCACGCGGTCACGATGAGTACGATCTAGCTCTACCATCGGGCAGTGTTCAAGAAATCGCACCGGCAGCCGCTCCGACCCTCAATTCGGAGCCAGTTGCGCCATCCACGGACGGGAGGAGAGACCCCGTCACGGAGGCCGTATCCTTTGCGGCGATCGAACCGAATATCGACCTTACCCTTCACGAGAGCCGTGTTGCTAAACTACCAGATCCTTCTCCGGCCACGAACTTCGAACCGCCTACGCCCGTTCTTGTCGAATCCAATTGGGCACCGATCATGGAGTTTACCTTCGCTGATATTTTTCAGCACTCGCCCTTTGGCGACATACTGAACTCATTAAGGTCTCTCTCCTTGTCAGGAGAGTCCTAGTCGAACTACGTCTGACGGGATTGGGATGCGGATGACGAAGAAATTCATCGCCCACCCACCACCCACTTAGTAGCCACTGTCGATGACTTAACCGACATGCTCGAATTCAACTCCGAAGACATCGACGTTATGGACGACGATGCAGGAGTCGAAGAGGAACCACTGCCCACAGGGCACTGGATGCCCACTTCGTCACATGAGGTATACATGGTGGAAACACCCAAAGAAAACAACGATGAGGAACGGAAGGACGCAGCGAAGGGTTGTTCCCTCGAGAAGCAGTCAAAGCGGCAGTGTAAACGCCGCTCCAAATCCCGCCTCGGCAGAAATAACAATCATATAGACCCAGCGATAGAGCAGGGTGCACCATCGCCCGACCAGGGCAACATGGGGAATCAAACCGAACAACCCGACTCCGTCGAAGATAACAGTCCAGACGACATCACACCGGACAGGCGCCAGGAGCAACATAATGCCCACCAAAGGCTTGTTGCCACGGTGACGAGTCTGAAAAAACAGAAGCAAAGGCTCAAGGCTGCACAAGACACACTCAAAATCAAATGGAGTGAAGTACTCAACACTGCAGCGAAGTACGGCAATAATCGCCACACCAAGAGCTATCCAAAGCGAAAGTTTCTACCTTAATTTGATGAGGAGGCCTTAGATCCTCCACAATTAAAAAATAAAATGGCCATCCGGTCGGATAGCCGACCTCATAGCCAACATAAAGCGGCAAACGACGCCGCACATAAACCAGTACGTGATCCGCATAAGGGCTCGCATCAAAAGGACGGCGCAACCAGATCCATCCATGGACCACGCAGGCGCGCTCCAACATACAATGCAACACAACAAACATCCGAACACCATGGTACGCCCAAATACAGGGGTGCCGCACACCCTCTATGTTTCACCGACGAGGTGTTGGACCATGAATTTCCAGAGGGATCCAAACCCGTAAACATAGAGGCGTACGACGGAACAACAGACCCTGGGGTCTGGATTGAGGACTACATCCTCCACATCCATATGGCTCGAGGAGACGATCTCCACTCCATCAAGTACTTACCCCTCAAGCTCAAAGGGCCAGCTCGGCATTGGGTTAAAAGCCTCCCCGAAAACTCCATCGGAAGCTGGGAAGAGCTCAAAGACGCCTTTCGGGAAGATTTTCAAGGGACATATGTCCGACCACCGGATGCAGACGATTTAAGTCATATAACTCAACAGCCCGGTGAGTCAGCCCAAAAACTTTGGAACAGATTCCTCACTAAAAAGAACCAAATAGTTGGTTGTCCGGACGCCGAAGCCTTAGCAGCCTTCAAGCATAGCGTTCGAGACGAATGGCTTGCCAGACACCTCGGTCAAGAAAAGCCGAGAACAATGGCAGCATTAACAAGCCTCATGACCCGTTTTTGCGTGTGCGAGGACAGCTAGTTAGCCCGATCCAGCACCAGTGACCCAAGTACATCCGAAGTCAAGGATGGAAACGAGAAATCACGACGCAGCAAGAATAAGCGCCGGAATAAAGAAGACAGCCCGAAGAGCACGGCGGTAAACGCCGGATTTAGAAGCTCTCGGTCAGGGTAGCAGAAGCCGCCCTCCAAAGGCAACAAAGACGAATTGTCCAGCCTAAACAAAATTCTGGACCAAATATGTCAGATCCATAGCACCCCGGATAAACCTGCAAATCATACCCACAGAGAATGTTGGGTCTTCAAATAGTCCGGCAAGCTCAACACCGAACACAAGGGGCAGGATACACCAAGTGAAGACGAGGACGAGCCTCGCAAGCAAAGCACAGGGGAACAGAAGAAATTCCCACCAGAAGTCAAAACAGTCAACGTGTTACACATGATAAAAGGGAGAAACAAAGCGGCACCTTTAGAGGAACATGCCCCAGGGCCTATCACCACGGAGCTCCGCCACTGGTCGTCCCAACCGATCACCTTCGACCATCGGGATTACTCGGCAAGTATCCGGCATGCAGGATGGGCTGCCTTGGTATTAGATCTAATAATTGACAGATACCACTTCCCCCGAGTCCTGATGGATGGCGGTAGCAATTTAAATCTGATATATCAGGACACAGTACGCAAAATGGGGATAGACCCAACAAAAATTTACCGCAGCAATGCTACCTTTAAAGGAGTAACGCCAGGCCCGGAGGCTCACTGCAGGGGCTCCCTGCTACTAGAGGTTATATTCGGCTTCCCCGATAACTCCCGCAGCGAAAATTTAACTTTCCACATCGCTCCGTTCCATAGTGGCTATCAAGCACTACTCGGACGCGAAGCTTTCGCTCGCTTTAACACAATACCGCGTTATGCTTCCCTCAAGCTCAGGATGCCCAGTCCACGCGGCATAATTACAGTAAATGGAAATATTGAGCGCTCCTTGCGCGCCGAAGATGGTGCGGCCGCCTTAGCCGCCGCACACTAAACGGCCTCACCAACTCAAGCATTTGACAGGTCGTTAAGACCACAGACATGGCTAGACGAGTCCAGCTCAGTTATATGTAATTAATACAGGTTTAATGACTATACCCCTATTACAATACAAGGGGCTCAACGCGCGCGCAAAAGTGGCAATAAGGCTCACCTTTACTCATTTTCAACTATATATTGTTTATTTAGTATAACTTAACTTTTGCACAGGAACTTTTCAATTAAGTTCCTCTCTTTTTCAGATGACCATCGTGCTACACCCGTCCAAGATATGGCACAACGGAGACACAGGCGCAGACATGCAGCAGGGACCCGTTCCAAGGATTCTTTTTATATTAAGACCCTGCGTAAACTTGTTTTTACTGTCTCTTGTTGATTTACATCCCTCGGATTCTCAGTACAACCGAGAAGGATGCTGACATCTTGGCATGTGGCCACGCCAGAATAATGCACATACCTGGACACCAACGGCTTATTACAAAGGGTACTGTTTAGACCCGGTTTACACCATAAAGACCAAATACCTTAGGGACTGTTCGGCATCGTGAGTTTGGCCTTATATGCATCAGCTCCGAATCATGTCTTTGGTCAAATGTTGGGTTTGCCCGGCTCCTGTGTTTTGCTGCCTTCCGTTCTGCTCTATCGGCTAAGGCGGCACTAGGAGAACTACTGCGATTGTGCCCTGGTTCATCCGGACGGGCACCTCAGTAGAGAAAGCCGAAAACTTATTGTCATGATATAGCGTGAGACTGATCAACCACTCGATGACTTATTGGAATCTTCGGGATTCCTCTGCATTAACGAAGGGCCGTTTCCCGGCCAGGCATGTACGCACCCCGAATTCGGATGAGTGCGGAGCCACCAGGGGCTATATAGTAGCCCCACTGTCAAACTCCTATGGCTAAGCGAAAGTGTTAAAGCATTATAGTCTGGTTGCCTAGTTCGCTGCGCTATCACCTCCTTATTAGGACCAAGACGTTGGATTAGTTGTGAATACGCGTCTTCTACGAACACCCCCGCATTATATGCGTGGGGGCTGAAGCCGAGGACTGCAATCTTTTAGGTTATATACATGTATACATAAACGGCCGCACAGTAGGCATCACAATACTTTCGGGCAAAAGTATAAATATAGCCTTGATAAATTCAATAAAACGTTGTTTTTACAATGGGAATACATGTCACTCAAACATAACATTCTTCGAGCACTGGGCCTGTATCAAACGAGCGCCCTCAAGAACTTCTTCAAAATAGTGCTCGGCAGCCACTCGGCCTTGGCCGAACCCTGCGCCGCGACAGTGGTGGCATCCATCTCCGCCCAGTATGTTTTGACACGGGCAAGGGCCATCCGCGAGCCTTCTATGCACACCGACCTCTTCATCGCATTAATGCGTGGCACCGCACCAAGGAACTGCTGCACCAAGCCAAAATAGTTGTTCGGCTTTGGCCTTTCCGGCCACAGATTATCCACGATTGACCTCATGACAAGTCCGGACAATCTATTGAGTTTGGACCATTCGGCAAGCTGATCAGTGAATGGAAGCGGACGCTCTGGAACATTAAATTGCGACCAGAATAGCTTGTCCACTTCATGATCTGTTTGATCTCGGAAGTATTCGGCCGCATCGACAGCGCTCGCCGCCAAGTCCAGATATGCGTCGGCCGAACTCCACAGCCGATCCATAGGGGCATACCGCAGATCGCCGAACTTCCTCCACAGCATAAAGGGCTTCCCAGCCACAATATCCCCGGCTTCACGCAGTTCCTCCTTCTTTGCTCTCATTGCAGAGCGGGTGTCTTAGGTCGCCATTGTGGCCTTTTCGAGGTCCGTAGCCTTCGCCCGGCTTTCTTCTTCAAGAAACTGGCAGCGGTCGGCAGTGTCTTTTAACTTCACAGCCATTTTGGCCATTTCATATTTGCTCTCGCTATGCGCGGCCTTCTCGGCTCTCAACTCTTCGGCCGCCTTCAAAACGGCCGCATTACTACTCCTTGCTTGCTCCTTGGCTCGGGCAAGCTCCACCCGCAGGGCCTCCAGGGTGGCAGCTCCATCTGCAGTCACAACATATTAAAGATACTGGCATCACGCTGCTCTTACTATGTGACATTCACTATAAACATCACCTACCCTGTGCCTCGTCAAGCCGCCTGTTAACAAGCTCGATATCGGCATCCGCCGCATCCAGTCGCCACTTTAGTTCGGCAACCCCATCAGTCCGGCTAGCCACCGGAGCCTCAGACACTTGCACATAAAGGCGGTCTAGTTATTACCTGGGACTATGATCCTCTGTTCGCCGCTGTTTTCGACGACAACCAGAGTCTCAGGGGCTACTATCTGCACAGGGCACACCTAAAAATGTGCGGTTCTACCACAAATGCATATCATTTCACGTACCTCAAAGCCCGTCAGTAGACTCATAAAGGCTTCATGCAACCCGCTTTCGGTGGATGAAATCCTTTCAATCACCGTACCAATCAATGTACGGTGCTCTTCTGAGATAGTGGCTCGCCCTAGTAGATCCCTCAATGCGTCCGACTGCATACTAGATGGTGTCGGATTCTTTTGGTTGCTCTCTTCAAGAGCTGGATATTGGGGACTTCGGGCGACCATAGGATTATCTTCAGGCCTCACCGGATCCGGGGTGACCCTCCATGACGACACTTCAAGGTCGCCCGCTTCTTGAGCTGGGGAGTCCGGGGGAGGCATTTCGCTCTCCATCATCTCCGGAAGAAGATCTCCCGAAGATGAGCTCTGCCGAGAAGGGCTCAGATCCGAACTGCAAGATAAATGCTTCGGTTATTTTTCTCATAAGTAAGGTAGTATATCTTCACTATTAAGTACTTTTTGATTACTTATAGCTCGTTAGAGGGCTGATCCCCGCATGGACTTTGTGCGGCTAGAGCACCCTCCGAGGCAGGACCCTCTGGTGGAGTTTTCTTCTCCTGTTTGGAGACCTTGGTTTCCGGATCTTCAGAGGTGGTCCTATTCCTCCCCTCGGGCGATGGAACGTCATATTCTTTCCCTTGGTTATCCTCCCTCACGGAGGCGCTCGTTCCGTCGGTTGGAATAGGTAGCGGTGGAGGCTCGCTTTCGCCCCCTTTATTCTCCCCTTCGTCTTCCCTTGAGGGCACCGGGCAAGGTGCTGGCTCGAGCATCTTTTCCAGCACCGGATTTTCCAAGCCTTCGGGAAGGGGAGCCGAACAACACATCATCTTCGCCTTTGTTATCCAGTCCTGGTCAAAAGAGCGATTCTTCAGAACGATGGCATGATAAAAGAAAGACAGTGTGTTCGACTAGAGGATTACTTACTTGGGCCGCGGTGCGGTTGCTACTCAGGCCCACGTCCTCGGTGGTGTCCGGACACTCCATTTGGGGTCCGAAGAACGACTTGTACATCACCTCGTGCGTCAGGCCAAGGAAATTCTGCATAGCATGCGGTCCTTCTGGGTTGAATTCCCACAAGCGGAGGGGCCAGCGTTTGCAAGGCTGGACTCGACGAACCAGCATAACTTGCACTACCATAATCAAACTAAAACCTCCCTCGAAGAGATCTCGGATGCGGCTCTGCAGTGTGGGCACATCCTTGGCTGGACCCCAGCTCAGCCCCCTACTGATCCATGACATCAGTTGTGGTGGAGGGCCCGAGCGAAAGGTGGGGGAACCTACCCACTTGGCACTTCTGGGAGAGGTGACGTAGAACCATTCCCGTTGCCATAATCCGGACACCTCTGGAAAGGAACCCTTTGGCCATGGAGCTCCAGCGATCTTGCTTATTAATGCACCTCCGCACACTGCATGCTACCCCTCGACCGTCTTCAGCTTCACATCAAAGGTCTTGAGCCATAGGCCGAAGTGAGGGGTAATGAGGAGGAAGGCCTCACATACGACAATGAATGCCGAGATGTGGAGAAAGGAATCCGGGGCTAGATCGTGGAAATCAAGCACGTAATAGAACATCAAACCCCTAGCGAAGGGATCCAGAGTGAGGCCTAGTCCTCGGAGGAAGTGGGAGATGAACACAATGTCTTCATTGGGTTCAGGAGTAGGGACGAGCTGAGCTGCCCTTGGGCAGGCAGCCGAGGCGAAATTTTGGCGGTCAGGTATCTTGCCTCCCTCAACTTCTTGATATCCTCTTCCGTGACGGAGGAGGGCATCCACCGACCCTGGAGGCTGGATCCGGACATGATTGAAGGTCCGAAGCACCTGACCTGGGCTTTGGGTGTTAGAACTCGAGGCGGGGGAAGGATTCGATTAAGCACGGGAGGAAAAAAGTAAAAGCCTTGTCCCTTTATAAAGAGGGTGAATATCAAGTGTCCTCCTCGTGGTCGTTTGGGACTTGCCTAAAATCTAGGAGTCCTAAGCACGGTTGGGTTACCCACACACGTATTGATGAGAATCCCGTAATAAGGGGGACACGATCTCTGCTTTGACAAGACGTGTCAAGAAACTACCTCGCGTTACGTGAGGGGCTAATTAAAGGAAACGGTCCGGATAATCACCGGGCCATGGCATGATGTCATGTTGCCGAAACATGTCAGCAGATTAGATTTGTGGAAATATTATTCTCTCTATGGTGGTATGTGGAACTTATTTTGCAGGGTCGGACACTATCCTTGTATTCAAATTCTTCCATGGTGTATTCGGAGGAGGAACCCGCCTTGCAATGCCGAAGACAACACTGCACGCCGGACTCATCGTCATTGAAGCCTGGTTCAGGGGCTACTGTGGGAGTCCTGGATTAGGGGGTCTCCGGACAGCCGGACTATATCCTTTGGCCGCACTGTTGGACTATGAAGATACAAGATTGAAGGCTTCGTCTCATGTCCGGATGGGACTCTACTTGGCGTGGAAGGCAAGCTAGGCAGTACGGATATGGATATCTCCTCCTTTGTAACCGACCTTGTGTAACCCTAGCCCCCTCCGGTGTCTACATAAACCGGAGGGTTTTAGTCCGTAGGACAACATACAATCATACCATAGGCTAGCTTCTAGGTTTTAGCCTCTCCGATCTCGTGGTAGATCAACTCTTGTAATACTCTTATCATCAAGAATAAATCAAGCAGGACGTAGGGTTTTACCTCCATCAAGAGGGCCCGAAGTTGGGTAAAACATCGTGTCCCCTGCCTCCTGTTACCATCCGCCTTAGACGCACAGTTCGGGACCCCCTACCCGAGATCCGCCGGTTTTGACACCGACACCAACAAATATAAGTGAAGCAAAAGAGCATTCTACAAATGGCGGTTGTCTATGTAAAGAGAAACATGCAGTCCAAACTTCAAATGATATAAGTGAAGCACATGAAGCATTCTATAAAGCCATACTCAAAAGATATAAGTGAAGTGCAAAGAGCATTCTATAAATCAACCAAGGACTGTCTCATACCAGCATGGTGCATAAAAGAAAAATGAAAACTAAATGCAAAAGACGCTCCAAGATTGCACATATCGCATGAACGAAACGAATTCGAAAACATACCGATACTTGTTGAAGAAAGAGGGGATGCCTTCCGGGGCATCCCCAAGCTTAGACACTTGAGTATCCTTGAATATTTACTTGGTTTGCCTCGGGCATCCCCAAGCTTGAGCTCTTGCCTCTCTTCCTTCTTCTCACATCAAGACCTTCTTGATCATCGAACACTTCATCCACACAAAACTTCAACAGAAAACTCGGTAAGATCCGTTAGTATAATGAAGCAAATCACTACTCTAAGTACTGTTTCAAACCAATTCATATTTTGTTTTTGCATTGTGTCTGCTGTAATATAACTTTTTCATGGCTTAATCCACTGATATAAATCGTCAGTTTCACCAAAACAAGCAAACTATGCATCAAAAACAGAATCTGTCTAAAACAGAACAGTCTGTAATAATCTGAACATTCACCATACTTCTGATACTTTAAAAATTCTACCAAAACTAGGAAAAATAAAAAATTTGTATAGGAAGACAGTGCAAAAAGAATCAGAACCATTTGACATTCCAGCTAAAAATGTAAAATCGCGCACTACAGCCAAAGTTTCTGTCCTGCACCATACAAACCATCAAGCAAATGTAAACATCCAAAAGGAAAACCTTGGCTCATTATTTTTATATTTAAACTTTATAAAAGCACACAACAGAAATAAATGGCTCTCTAAAACTTCCGGGTTGTCTCCCTGGCAGCGCTTTCTTTAAAGCCATTAAGCTAGGCATATAGTGCTCAAGTAATGGATCCACCCGGATCACAAGGTATATCAAAGCCAATTTTAATTAAAAATGATTTGTAATTTAGTAGTGAGCACAAAGCAACATATATCAAGTAATGACGAAGTCTAACTCTCTTCCTATGCATCGGCATGTCATAAAATAATAATTCATGCACACAAAGTAAAGGCCAATGCATAGTATAAACAGTTTCTTGCAATTTTATCATATTGGAAACATAGAGAGGTGGAGATATAGTTCCTCTCTCATAATAATTGCAAGTAGGAGCAGCAAGCACATGCATATTATAGTCATCAAAATCATCATGTGCAACGGTAATAGGCAACCCATCAATATAATCCTTAAAAAGTGCAGACTTCTCCGATATAGTGTAGTCGGGAGAATTCAAAAGGATAATAGGACTATCATGTGTGGGTGCAATAGCAACAATTTCATGTTTAACATAAGGAACTATAGCAAGTTTATCTCCATAAGCATAATTCATATTGGCATCTTGGCCACAAGCATAGCAAGCATCATCAAAAAGGGATATTTCAAGAGAATCAACGGGATCATAACAATCATCATAGCAATCATCCTTCGGTAAGCACGAAGGGGAATTAAACAATGTATGAGTTGAAGAGTTACTCTCATTAGAAGGTGGGCACGGGTAGCTAATCTGCTCTTCCTCCTTTTGTTCGTCGCTCTCCTCCTCATCTTTTTCATCCAATGAGCTCACAGTTTCATCAACTTCTTCTTACATAGATTCCTGCAAAATATTAGTCTCTTCTTGGACAGCGGAGACTTTCTTAATAAGCGCATTAATCTTGTAATTGTATTCATAATTCTCATAACAATATTTTAGGATAGCTAAATTTTCAGGTCTATAAACAGCATCATCAAAATCTTCAAACTCTTTAAACATAGATTCAATTTCATAAGCACCTATAAAAGCAACAAATTCTTCTATTTGTTCCACATCATAGTAATCATATATACCTCTAGCATAAGAAGCTATGGTTTTATTATCATTAAATTCACATGAAAAGGGAAGGTGTGGAGCCTTCACCATAGAGCAACAAGTATAATCATATCTCAAGCATAGTTGCCTAGCATACCACTTCAATATATAAATTTGATCCCATAATAGTTTCCCTTTTTGTGTCAAGCAGTAATCCCTAAAGTATTCACGTTGATCCAACATTACTCCCATTACATAACTGAATGGGGTTTTCACAGGATTACTAAAGTAGTACATAATATTTTTCACATAACCGGCATCGAGGGTTTTAGGAGGTTCCCCATCTCCATGAGTACCAAGTACACCTAATTTTTTGGTATTTCATGTTCCATATCCATAACTAAAGATAGAGAACAACTAAGAACAGCAAATAAAAATTACTTAGTGATAAAGCAAACAAGCACACACGAGAATATTCACCCCACGCTATTGCTCCACGGCAACGGCGCCAGAAAAAGGTCTTGATAACCCACAAGTATAGGGGATCGCAACAGTTTTTGATAAGTAAGAGTGTCGAACCCAACGAGGAGCTAAAGGTAGAACAAATATTCCGTCAAGTTCTATCGACCACCGATACAACTCTACGCATGCTTGACGTTCGCTTTACCTAGAACAAGTATGAAACTAGAAGTACTTTGTAGGTGTTGTTGGATAGGTTTGTAAGATAATAAAGAGCACGTAAATAAAAAGTAGGGGATGTTTAGATAAAGAAACAATAAAGTAAATATAGCGAGTGTGGAAAAGTGGTGGTAGGAGTTGCGAAATTGCCCCTAAGCAATTGACTACTTTACTAGACCGATAGCAAGTATTATGTGGGAGAGGCCACTGCTAGCATATCATCCCTGACTTGGAATTCTATGCACTTATGATTGGAACTATTAGCAAGCATCCACAACTACTAATGTTCATTAAGGTAAAACCCAACCATGGCATTAAGATATATTGGTCCCCCTTCAATCCCGTATGCATCAATTTCTATGCTAGGTTGAAGCTTCTGTCACGCTTGCCCTCCAATACATAGTCCTATCAACATACAACTAACTCTAGGGTGTGATCCACGCGCGCAATCATATGATGGGCACCAAAGGACAGCAACATAACCACAAGCAAATTAAATCAATCATAGCAATTCATCAACCACCGATACGACAACGAAAATCTACTCAGACATCATAGGATGGAAACACATCATTGGATAATAATATGAAGCATAAAGCACCATGTTCAAGTAGAGGGTACATCGGGTTGCGGGAGAGTGGACCGCTGTAGATAGAGGGGGAAGGTGATGGAGATGTTGGTGAAGATGGCGGAGGTGTTGGTGTAGATTGCGGTGATGATGATGGCCCTCGGTGGCACTCCGGTGCCACCGGAAGCGAGGGGGAGAGAGCCCCCCTCCTTCTTCTTCTTGCTTGACCTCCTCCCTAGATGGGATAAGGGTTTCCCCTCTTGTCCATGGTCTCCATGGCACGGGAGGGGCGAGAGCCCCTCCGAGATTGGATATGTCTCTCTGTCTCTCTCTGTTTCTGCATTCTCCCCTGGCTCTATTTCACCGTTTCGTGTATATATGGAGATCCGTAACTTCGATTGGCCTGAAACCTTCGCCATGATTTTTTTACGAAAATTAGCTTTCTTGCGGCAAAAGAAGAGTGCCAACCGCCTTACGGGTGGCTCACGAGGGTAGGGGGAATGCCCCCCTGCCTCGTGACCACCTCGGGTACCGTCTCGCATGGATTTTTCTTCCGGAATTTTCTAAATATTCCAAAAAGTATCTCTGTCCGTTTTTATCCCGTTTGGACTCCGTTTGATATGGATATTCTGCGAAACTAAAAACATGCAACAGACAGGAACTGGCACTAGGCACTGGATCAATATGTTAGTCCCAAAAATAGTATAAAAAGTTACCAAAAGTATATGAAAGTTGTAGAATATTGGCATGGAACAATCAAAAATTATAGATACGACGGAGACGTATCAATCATCACCTGTCCACTTCCCGCAGCACATATTCGCTTCTCCATCTTTGTCCGCACATAATCTCGTCCAATATTCCATCCCCGCTAAGGCGCCTCCCCCCCCCCTCGTCCGAAACCCAAGCACTAACAATGGCAGAACCGAGCAGCGTCCACCAAAAGAGTGGCTGGAATTCACTCCCCATAGAGGTAATCAAGCTCATTGTTTCACGTGTGGACAATCTCAGTACCATGCCGCTCACCATGTGCTTGTCGGGGCTATACCGTTTACTCAAAGCCCTCAGGCCGGAGCTTTTTAAGCCAGCTCCTTGCTTGCTGATGCCGCCTGATCTTCAGAAACAGCGTGTCACGCAGCATAACGATCGTAGGGTGGCGAGCATCAACCCCCTTGACTGCGATCCGATCCCCGTCAGCCTCAACTACTTTAACGGTATGTACTGGGTTAGCATGAACACGTCCTGGATGGTGCTCGTCGACGATCGTGGCAGATGGTTGCTCGTGGAGGTCTACACCCGGCGATTGATCCCCCTTCCTTCGATTAACACTGCACTGCTTTGGCACCGCGACCCAGAATACTCGGAATCTTACAGTAGCCAACATCATACCAAGTTTGATTTGCTCAAGGTTGTAATCTGCCAAGTGCCCACAAGATCTGTGAATTATAAAGACTTCAGGCTAATTGCGTTCTTCAACCGCGGTCTCGCCTATCTGACAGGTCACTGCGGTAAGTGGATAAATCTACACGTCCATCATAGGATCATACATCCTCCATGGTTCTCTGATGCCATTGAACACAAGGGCTTCATTTACGCTGTCGACTCCTTCTATGGTTGGATGTATTGCTGGCCTACTCCAGTCATCGCTACAAACGGCTGTTACAGCAGTCTGTTACTTTCCTATGATATCATGATGGCTTGCTTATATTACTGTCAACATTTGCTGAAAAAATATTCATGCTCATCACATGCTGTTCTTAAGATTGACTAAATCAAGAGCCCTTTTTTATTTGACTCCAACTTGATATGATGTTGTAGGCCGCCTGGTGTCCCTACCCTTCCAAATCCCAAAACCTTTCAAAGAAAAGCGGCATGGCAGTTGCAGGTGGCTCATGGCTCGATCAGACGACGGCGAAAGATTGATGATCGTTCGCACGTACCAGACGTGTTGTTTCGCGGAATACAATCACAGTCACTGCAAGGTCTTTGAGCAGGATCCCAGCTTCTCTGGGCCTTCAGGAATTTTTGACTGGAGGCTGGTAAGTAGCCTTGGTACACGCTCTTTGTTCGTCGGACTGAATTATCTGATTAACCAGGAGATAACCGACGGCAAGGATCATGATGGCAGCGCGGTTTCGTTCATCAGGCAAAACTATGTGTACACAGCGTACCATGCGTCTCTGCATGCACCATACCCTGATATGTGCCACCACGCTCTGCAGCCCAAAGTAGGAGAGAGGGTCGCAAGTATCAGACTTTGACCTACTGGCTGGAGTTTCCCCCGTCAGGCACCCATCTGGTTCAAGCCGTCAGCCAATCTCTACAGCTTAATAAATAGTAACGTCTAACTGAGCCAGTTAGTTAGATGCGTACACTTGGTGTAGTAGGATCTTTATTTAGTTTGATGCATACACTTGTTCTTTTTTGGTAGCCCTTTTGTAATGATGACTGATGTTTGGTTTGGAAGAGAGAGTTGTGTCTTCACTCTTCTGGCCTGCTTACTGCTTCTGTTGCACCCCAGCCCTAGTTGCTGCTGCTGTTTTCAATGTACAATCAGTAGTATATTTCGTCTGTTTGTTGAATAAATGTGTTGTTAGAACAACAAACACAATGTTTTGGAAGTCGTTGCACAGTTCGATCGTTTAGTGCCCCGTACCGTATGTAGCGCATACTATTTTTCATGCGGAACACATTTTCCACTTGTTGATAACATGCAGCCCACTGATGAAGGCCCAATAGAGAAGCACATAATTAACTGGAAGGGAGGCTCTCACATGAATCCGACCCAGGTACATGCTCATGGTCCCCTAAACATAAATAAGTAAATAAATAAATAAATAAATAAAGCTAAATGCTCATGCACCAGTTCTTTGGGAAAATAGGTAGCCCAGTATTCCTTTTTGAGGAATACCCAAGCTAGGCCTATTTGTTTTCTCCAAATTATTGGGCTGCAAATCTTTCAAGACGAGAAGGGATGCATTCCGGCCTGGCTTAAGAGTATGGTCAATGCCTGTTAAAAGTAATATCAAAAGGGGTTGAAAATTCCAAAAAAATTATAGCAAATGGGATATAAGTTTCTTTTTTTGTTTTTGTTCTTCACTGATATCTTATACGTATTTCATTGGATTTAACATGACATAGTCCTAATTTATTTTTAAATTTGTTTTAGTATGGCTATTAATTTTTGGATTAAGAATATTTCGTCCCCCAGCAAAAATTTGTGAATTTTCAAAATTTCCCACATATTTAGTTAATTTTTTGACCCTGGTACTGACCAGAAAATGTCCAGCAATTCTAAAAATGGAAAATGGGCTGCAATAAATTCCATATGAATTAGAAAATGAGTAAAAATTATAAAAATAATAGCAAATGGGCTGTACACGCCAGAGATTTCGAGGCTAACTTGTTCACGCAAGGCTTTGTCAGTGAACACACGATTCTAGCAGCAGTGACTGTTGGATGTCCATCCAATGGTTGACGTGCTTCTTCAATCTCTGATCTTCCTGCTCCAGCCGCCTAAACTAGCACCGGCGGGACTGCCTACTCCCTCCTCTTGTGGCCCGCTGTGATGCCGCGCAGGCTTCCCTGGCCCACCCAACTCCCTCCGCTGGCCTGGCCGCACGCAATCAACTGCCTCCTTATTACGCGGAAAAATGATTCCTCCCACTCACATCTGGGGTGCACCAGTTGGGAGGCTGACCTGTGGGCCTACTAAGTTGACGCGTACGCAGGGCTTGTCAACTTAGTTAACAAACGATTCTAGCAGTAGTAACCGTTGGATTTGAATCGAACGGTCCTGCTGCTTCTTGAATCGCTGCTCTTCTTGCACTAGCCGCCCAAACCAACACTGGGGAGACCACCTGCTCCTGCCTCTAGTGGCCGGCTATGCTGCCGTTGAGGCCTCATCGCCCCTACTACTCCCACCGCTAGCCAGGCCGTGCGATGACGGCAGCCTCACACCGCAGTCGAACTAGTGAACCCTCGTGCTCCTCTCCGCGTGGGCATCCACTGCCGCGTCTTCCCCGGCTCCGCGTCGTCCCCTTCCTAGGCCTCGTCGTCATCCACTGCCTTGGTGCTCTCGGTGCGGCGTGGTCAACGTGGTCAATAACATTCCATCGGAAGAGTACTGTACGTGGAGAGGCTGATAGCTGGGTCCACGGCCACAGCCCAGTTTTTTTGTGATTTGCCAAGTAAGTCGCTTTGTCAGGCCTGTTGGGCTGCAAATCTTTCAAGACGAGGAGAGCTTTCATTCGGCTGGCCGAGAAAATGGCCCATCAGTAATGAGAAATGGGTTGTACATTTTTAAAACACATCAAACCGGCAATTAGTTTCAAATATCTTTTTTTCCATTTCGAGATTTTAAATTACATTAATTTTTATGCGTGGAGAATTTGTTGGATTTTATATTGATATACATTTATTTTTAAAATAAGTTTGAATGTGAGTCGAAATTTCGGGATTAAAAACAGTTCGGACCGCACCGAAATATGCAAAATTTCGTATAATTTTTTAACCGTGGCCACGATATGGGCTGTAATGCTAACAAAAAGAATATGGGCTCCAAAAAAACCTTAATAATTAGCAAATGGGCTGTAAACTATTAGAAATAATGGCAGATGGGTTGTATGTTGTTTTCCATAGATTTGAGGCTTTCCTAAAAAAGGTTGACGCACAAGCAGTGACTGTTGGATGGCCATCCAACGGTCGTCGTGCTTCTTCAATCTCTGTTGTTCCTGCTCTAGCTGCTCAAACAAGCACCGGCGGGACTGCCTGCTCCCTCCTCCCTGCGGCCGGCTCTGCTGCCGCACAGGCCTCACCGCCCCACCGTACTCCCATCGCTGGCCTAGCCATCCCTCTACTCACCCGCACCTGCTGTTATTCTCCCGCGACGGCAGACGAACCAGTAAAACCTCATACAGTGTGGGAAACAACTGTCGAGTCTTCCCTGCCTCCGTGTCGTTCCCTTCCTAGGCCTCGCCGTCGTCCACCGCCCTGGTGCTCTCGGCGCGGCCTGGTCAATGTGGTCAACGACCGACATGCATCTGAAGTGGACTGTATGTGGAGAGGCCGACAGCTGGGTCCACGGCCGCACGCAAGGAAATGCCTCCTTATTACGCGCAAAATAGTGATTCCTCCACCTGACATCAGGGACCCATCGAAAGGGCCTCTGTATTTCGTGAAAAAAACGTTATCGCCACTGACAGCTCGGACCCACCAGCTATATCTTCGCACGCAAGGAAGTGCCTCCTTATTACGCACAAAAAAATGAATACTCCCCCTATTAGCTCGGACCCAGTATAGTGGCAGGCTGACTTGTGGGCCTACTAAGTTGACGGGGATGGAGGGCTTTGTCAACTTAGTTAATATGCACGATTCCAGCTCCAGTGACCATACGATGTCCATCCAACGGCCGTAGTGCTTCTTCAACCTCTGGTCTTCTTGCTCCAGCCGCCCAAACCAGCGTCGGTCGTGCCTCATGCTCCTGCCTCCCGTGGCCAGCTGCGATGCGGCGGAGGCCTCACCGCCCCCTACTACTCCCACCACTGGCTAGGCCATCCCTCTACTCACCCACATCCCCTATTATTCTACGGCGACGACAGCCTCACACCGTAGCGAACCAGTGAACCCTCGTACTCCTCTACGCATGGGCATCCACTGCCGCGTCTTCCCCGGCTCCGCATCGTCCCCTTCCTAGGCCTCGCCGTTGTCCACCGTCCTGGTGCTCTCGGCGCGGCGTGGTCAACGTGGTCAAGGAACGGCTTCCATCGAACATGGACTGTACATGGAGAGGCTGATAGCTGGGTCCACTGCCGCAGCAAGGAAGTGCCTCTTTATTATGTGCAAAATAATTATTCCTCCACGTGACAGCGGGGATCCATTGGACGGGCCACCGTATTTTGCAAAAAAAAACGTTTCCCCCCTGACTGCTGGGACCCACCATCTACACCTTCGCACGCAAGGAAGTGCGTCCGGGCAAAAAAACAAAACGATTCGCCCCCCTGACTGCTGGGACCCACCAGCTACATCTTCGCACGCAAGGAAGTGTCTGACAGTCGGGACCCACCTGGTCAAAGCGTACGTAGCGTTATCATTCTGGTCGCGAACGTGTATGTACATACTGGTCGATGTAGAGGCGTACACGTGTCGTAGTAGAGGCACCCACGTGTCGTAGTAGAGGCGCGCACGTAGCATGTACACGTACGTACATCAGCCAGAGTGCAAGAAAGAAAATACGGCCACGTATGTATACATACGGGCGGGGTCTCGAACGCCTACTCGCGCATACATACGGCCAGGGCTCGTGTACATGGCTGGGTCGGAACAGAGAAACAGCGTCGTCGTCGTGTTCATGGGGAGGCAACAGAATGCGTCGTGTTCATGGGGAGGCAATGGAATGCGTCGTGTTCATGGGGAGGCAACGGAATGCGTCGTGTTCATGGGGAGATAACGGAATGCGTCGTGTTCATCGGGAGGCAACGGAACGCATGGGAGCCAACCGGCTGGGTCGGAAGGGAATGTGTGGTCGTGTTCATCGGGAGGGCTTGGACGGAACAGGCGATGGAAACGAGGCCTGGCGTACCGCAGAACGGAGGAAGCGGACCTCCTACAGTCGAAACAGGGGTCATGTTGATCGGGAGGGGTGTGGCGTACCGCAAAATGGAGGAAACGGACCTCCTATGGTCGAAACGGGGGTCCTGTTGATCGAGAGGGGTGTGTCGTACCGCAAAACGGATGAAAGGGACCTCCTACGGTCGAAACGGGGGTCCTGTTCATTGGGAGGGGTGTGGCGTACCGCAAAACGGGACTCCACGGGATACTGTTCATCTCCACCGTCGACCTCCTCCAGCCTCCACGGGCTCCTATTCATCCAGCCTCCACCACGTGCTACTCCACCGGCTACTGTTCAACCACCCCTCCACGGGCACCCCTCCACCGTCTACTGTTCATCCAGCCCTGCACACCACGGGGTCCTGTTCAACCACCCCTCCACGGGCACCCCTCCACCGTCTACTGTTCATCCAGCCCTCCACCACACCACGGGGTCCTGTTCATCCAGAGGCAACGCCACCGCTCACTGTTCATCCAACCCCCCCCCCCCCCGCAACACTCACTGTTCATCCAATCGATCGGCTTCAGTTAGCGGCGGTAGCGAAGGAATCTCTCGATCGGGTTCAGTTAACAGCCATCGATCGATCGCTCAGGTTCAGTAACGCGTAGCCTACAGTGCAATCGCTCGGGTTCAGTTAGAGCCCAACGCCTCGCTCGGGTTCAGTTAGAGCCAACGCCTCGCAAATATGCGCGTACGTGTACGAGAGAAACGCGCATTGCTTGGCCCCCGACCTCCCACCTAACCCGGAACTCCCCGAAATTTTCCTCACCCTCGCTTCTACCACGGTTTTTTCCATCATGGACGGGCCAAAGAATGTCATGCAGCTGCATCTCTGGCCCGCCTAGGACGAAAAGCCCATTTTCTATCATGATTTTTTGTCATAGAAGTAGGATCCCACCACATCTATGATGATACCGGGTTTTGTCACAATTATCGTCATAGAAGTGCCATATGTATAACAGAAAAAAATTCGTTCGGACCAAAATGTCACGGATGTGTCTTTTTTTTGTAGTGAAAAGCAACATTTTGAACATATCCCAATGTGTGAATGAAACGTGCAGAGAGAGCTTGCGAAGATGGAGTAGATAGGGCGGGAAAGATTGTATGTGGACGAGAGAGTAGGAGACAAACCTAACGAAACAAAGATAGAGAGAGAAAGAGAGAGGAAGTAGTTAGGTCTGTGAGAAAGATGGAGACATGTAATATACGTGAGATGCGTGTGCATCCGGATTCTGTACATGTTGAAGGAGAAGAGACAACAGGTTTGATGAGAGAGCTGGAAAAACATGGACGAGAGGGGAAGGATCACGTGGGTTGAGGGATTGATAAATTTGTGCGGAGGGAGAGAGGGATTGGTAATTTTGTGCGAGAGAGAGAGAGGGTGGGGGAGGAGTCAGTCAGATGTCGTCACATCATCCTGCTTCCAAATGGCCCCACATTCTCTAGCGCCATGTGGTCACCGTCTTCGTTCTCCTCGATGCCCTCTTTGAAGATTGAGGTGTTCTGCATGTTGGGGTGCAGAGAAGCACAAGCGAGAGTGGTCGCCATATAACCTTGGATGGGGATGAATTGTGTGCTCGGGGGAGGGGGTGTGTGTGTTAGATATTGAGAGAAAACAAACCTAAGGAGAGAAATGTGTGTGTATGTACAGAAAGCTACATGCTAAACAGGGTATTCACGAAGAGATTGCGCGCGCGAGATAGA
Source organism: Triticum aestivum (assembly GCF_018294505.1). Lineage (NCBI taxonomy): Eukaryota > Viridiplantae > Streptophyta > Magnoliopsida > Poales > Poaceae > Triticum > Triticum aestivum. Next base: position 97,807,859 of record NC_057800.1, read on the forward strand.
GAGCGATGTGCGGGCCTTGAGGTGGGCAGGGGCCAGGTGAGGGTGTCAAAATGTGCGCGTTGATGCATGTGTTACATGCGGTCATGTGAGGGACGGACGAATCGAGAGAGATGGTTGTTGTGTTACGGATGCTACTCTCTCTCTCTCTCTCTCTCTCTCTCTCTCACGCACACACACACAAGTAAAATAGAAGACCGTCCTCTCATGTATACACAATGTATCGGCATCTGTCTATGTCTCACTCCTGCATGATCATTTGCACATTCCCACCTCTCTATGTCTCTATCACACGCACACCGTATCCACATTGCCCTTCCGCTACAACACACATATGGACACATACACATGTTCTCTCTCAGTCACACACACAAAATCAGTATTAAAAAAATAGGGCGCACCTAAAACGTCCAAATCCAAATAAACACGAACGGGAGCTAAATTCAAATATTGTAGCGTCAAGAACTTTTCCAAGAAAAAAAGTTGAGTAATATTCGGGGATTGTTTTCAAACACACAAAAAGGTTCGGTGGATGTCCTTCGAGCGCGACACAGTGACGCACCATTCGATCGACCGTGTGGCCGCCGTTCACGCGCTTGCACAGGATTCCGTATTGTTACTGTGGTAACTAATAAAAGTGTTGCCTAAGTCTAATGTTTATGTGTACTAGTACGGTTTTCTTTTAAGTTTGACCAACCCTATATAAAACTAAACTAAGCTCCCATACGCGCACTCATCAATATGCCGCCACCACCGTTGCGCATGCCGGCGCCCGCCTGCTCCGGCCAACAATTTCTTGCCCATCACCGTCGTGTCACCGCCATCCCTGTGCCATGAAGCTGGAGGCTCACCCGCTCATGTCGTCTGCAGTCTCTCCTCGTGATGCCGCCACGCTGCCAAGCACGCGAGCAGCTGGTGGAGCCGCGTCTATGCATGCAGCGTATGAAAAGGAGGACGAGCGCGTGCTCCAGCACACCGGCGAGGAGTTACTAGCGTGTCATTGTCATCTCCGCCCGCGCGGAGGAGGCGCGCATGGTGGTTGTCGAGGTGGAAGCCGGGCGCGCGTGCGTCGAGCCCGCAAATCGGGTGCGGACGCGGGATATACCTTTGAGACCTTGAATGCCATGTGGATCCTGCAATCTGAAGGACCAATTTGGGTCAGTCGACTCTTGTGAGCCGTTTGATGCAACATGGATGGCTAGAAGGGCTTCTTCAACCTCCGAAATTGATGCACGGTTCATCTTCTCAGTCCGCCACACGCCTAACCACCTGCTACCGCCGCCGCGCCCTCCCCTGAACCGCCTGCCACCGCCAGGCTCCCCCCACCCCCGCCATCCGTTTAACCCCGGGCACAATTCATTTTTTCCCACAAACTGCATTCCACACCCAACACTCATAAGATAGATCATGGGCACCCCGCCACCCTAATATAGATACTGGGGTAGCTTCTCTGTCGTCTTCTTCCTTCGCTCTGTCGAACTTCTTTCACAAATCGACTGACCCAAATTATACTACTAGTACGAACGTATTAAGTACAGTAGGAACATGAAGATACGAGCAGTAGTACCAACTGCAAGAAGAACAATAGTAAGACACAGTACTAGTACTATTGTATGTACTAAAGAGTTCAAATAATGAGAAAGAACATAAACATAGTTCAGCTGGGCCTCAGCACAACACACTCTTGGAAATAAACTAAGCAACTAGTCCGCTTGACACTACAGTAGAACCAGCATGAGCGACGGCACTGCCACCTACTCGGAGTCTGAGTCCACGTCCTCAACTTCGTCCTCGTCCCTCTTCCTCTTCCTCTTCACCGACGCTTCTTTGCTTGAACTAGACACTGGGCTCTGCTTCTTCATCCAACCCTTGTAGATATTCAAACAAAGGTAGGCATCCACTGCTGCGTACAGGATGTGATCTTCATCTAATGTCTTCGACTCCCATGCATGATGAAACTCGTGGTGAGGTTTCTTCAGTTTAGCGTACAAAGGATCAATCATGGCTGCTACCAGGGTCATCATTGAAGGCTGAGAGGAGGACACCAGGCTTTCCTTCTGGAGATCAAAGGGCTGGCCTACAACAAGGCCTATCCGACCCAGGACATCCATGTCGTTCCTAAAGTCTACAGTAACGAATTTCACTCTTTCATCCTTGAGGAAGTTCTTAAAATCCTGGCACTCAACGTAGGCATGGCATATGTGGTAGACCAAGCACACTTTATGTACGCAAACCTGGATCACGGCGGGCTTCTTCTTCTCTGCCTCCTTTAGAATCTTCTCCCTTTGCAGGACTGTGGTGTACTCAACATCTAGCCCAGCGAGCCACTCATCTATTGAACTGTTGAACATGCATAGGAAGCGAGCAACGCATGCTTTCACCATTGTGGATCCATGTGTGTAGATGACGATGAACTCATCGCTGGTGATGGCTCTAACCTGGTAATCAGCAGCGACCATGAAGATTTGGGAGGCCATGGATTTTGGAGGAGGGTTAGGAGAAGTTGAATTGGTGTAATGTGAAAGGACGGGACGACTGGGAGCGAACTGTTGTAAGGTACTGTACTAGTAGAATACGGGGACGAGTAGGGTGTGCGAACGATGTGGGGTTGCTGGCTTGCCCGGTGGATAAACGGCTACAAGCCCCCAAAGAGTTCTCGAGAACTATGCAGGACCCACTAGATGTCATGTCTACTAGACCCATATCGTAGGCTTGACGGTATAGCTTCTGCATGTTCGCACACCATGCCGGCGCGTGGGTAGCTTCACTGAATTCCGTCAACCGTCGCGCCTCCCACGACCTTCGCCACCCTTGCGCGGTCGCGCCCTTTGAGACTTCGACCAGCTATAAATGAGAAATTTTTTTGCCTACTCTGCATGCATTATACTCCCTCTAGTCCTTTTTACTTCTGTCAACCGTTTACAAAGTGTTCGACCAAATTTATACTAAAAATATCAATATCTACAATACTGATTATAATGAGTATAAGAACTACGTTTTATAATGAGTATAAAAATATTGATTTGACATTGTGAATGTTGATACATTTTTCTATAAGTTTGGTCAAAGTAGAGGTACATTGACTTCAGACAAAACTTAAATGCACAATGCAGACTAGTTCGTCCGTCCAGGTGCGTGCCATGTCCTATCTTGTCATCACAACAAGAGCTATTAGAGTACTACTACCTCCCTTCTAGTTTAAAGGGCTCGATTCAAAAATTGCACCTACTCTTAGCAAGATAGAGGCGGTGGAATAGTTTTTGTAGTCTGCAAAAGTACTCAACTAATGTTGACATTCTTCACAAAAAATTGTGTTTACCAATGCTTGCATGAACACTAGTTACTCTAACCCCCCTCTCTTCTTTAATTCTTTGCCACATCAGCATGTTTGCTATTCCCGTGTGCATGATACCAGCTAAGATACCACCATTATGGCCAGCCTTAATCATCGCATGCAATAATTTAGTGCACCTTGAAATATGAACATGTGTGGGGCGTGTATGTTTTTAATGACTTGAGACTATACCTAGCCCGGCATGCAAGATGATACATATTATGCACTGTTCCCCATACCTGCAGGAAGCCTGTTTGTCTCCAAATCTTTTCCTCTCCATGTGTGGAAACAGTATGCCTGCCAGACTCTCCTTCTCCCTCCGGCGGTCCCACCACTCCACCCCGTGTGGAAAACATCTGCATGCATGACTCTCCTCCCCCCGCACTCGTCCAATCCATTGTGACCAACAATATTTCCACCCCTTCCCTCCCCCATAATTTACTCCAACAAATATGCCCACGTACTACCTCCTTTCCGGTTTATAGGGCTCAATTCAGAAAATCTCACCAACCATGGTAGATGATGAGTGGTGGAATAATTTTCATGGTTTGTAAAAGCACTCAATTAATGCGCTTGTTTTTCTCAAAGAATTGTGTTTACCAATGCATTAATTGCAATGCATGCATGCATGAAGTACATGCATTGGTCAAGTTTCCATAATCCTCGCATGCAATGAATTAAGGCACCTTGAAATCTAAGCATGTGATGGGAGTAGCTGTTACGTTAATCATGCAACATATCTTCCTTGATGCTGCTTCAGTTACTTAACTGCAGGTGCATTGGGTCACTAACATATGGGCCAACAGGGGTTTGGCCCACATGTCAGTGATGCAACTGGACCTGCAGTTAAGTTAGTGCAGCTTAGTCCATATCTTACGTAAGTGTGCCATTGCTCGCTATAAATACCGCGCCTCCCATGGCATTCGGAAGAACGCTCACATTCATCGCTATCTCCTCCCCCTCCCTCTCACGTCGACCACCGTGGCATCGCCCCTCCCTAGCCCTAGGTGCCCCTCGCTGCGCCGCCTGGACGGTCACACGTCGACGTTCCATTCCTCGCCGCCACTAGTCAAGGAGGACGCGTCGGCATTCCACTCCTCGCCGTGACGCGTCGAGGTGGACGCGTCAGCGTTCCCAATCTCGCCAGCACGCGCGGCGGAGTTTGCATTGGCTCCCCGCTATGAGGAGAACGCCGCGCCGCCCGCCAAGCCCCCCACAGCCTTGAGGAGCTTTGGAAAGAAATGGATGTCGCTGTGGGAGGCGTTGCCGCCGGCAGAGAAAGCCAAAATAGAGGCGGAGAAGAAGGCTGAGGAAGAGAAGCGTGCCACAGGGCAAGCTGCCTGGCAGGTCTATGTCGCGTCCGAGAGAGTCAGGCAATTGGCTCTTTGGCAGAAGGCTCGTGCAAGGGCTGTGAGGGTGGCGGAGGACGCCCGTGCCAAAGCCCTGAGTGCAGTCGGGGCCAAGCGCCTCATCTACGCTTGGCGGTACGTGGACCGGGTGCACGCTTCCAGCGAGGAGGAGTTCATGTTGGCGCCGGATCACCATACCGGTTAGATCGCGCTCGCCCGGCAGCAAGCCGCCAATCCGCACCTCGCGAGTTGCGAGGCTAAGGAAGAGGCGTTGTGTCGGTGCGCTGGGAAATGGCCACGCACCAGGGCACTCGTGGCGCGCCGCAAGCACTCCTGCGAGCGTCGTGGCTTTTAGTAGGAGTATAATTTAGTTTCGTAAGGTGATCTCATTAGTTTTGGGACCCAAATGATAAATCCCGAATGTTCGGGAATTATTAGCATGCTTAATTAAGTATGTAAGAGGGAAAGTTTGGAAACCTTGTGTATCTGTACGCATTTTGTAAGTAGGTGCATATAGCACAAACTTTACTATATACTATCGCACTAGACGTCTCTCTCTAAATATGCTTGCAGACTGTGCTACTCCCTCCGTCTAGGTCAATAAGTCATCATTGGTTGTGCACCATGACCAAGAAGGAGGGAAGACTTTATACACCAAGACGGAGGGAGTACTACTATTACTTATGTACGTGCAAATGCACATTTTAACATTACGATGCAGTTTTTGTAAAAGTAGAAAAACAGCACTAGACAAGCTTGTGAAACGATTCAATGCAAAAATGCTCGTTTGATTGTTTACCATTAGCTTCCTTCTCTATGGTTATTTCTTTGTCGTACTTTGTACGGAGTCTCTCACCGGTCGGAAAGGCATGCAAATTCCCAAACTGCTTCCTACACCCTGTATCAAATTTTTGCGTAACAAGTTGTGTCGTGCAACTGGAATTCCAACTTGAGTACTAGTACTACTAGTAGGAGTACCAGGGGACAGTTTGTTTAGGCTTCTAGATTAGTAGTAATCCCATTACTACTAGCTCCGTCCTGGTTTATTGGTCCCCATTGTAATCTGTGTCAAATTTTGATCACATATTTAACTAATGAAATGTTTGTGAATATCACATGCACTAACATTTTATCAGTTAAATCTTTGGTCAAAATTTACCACAAATTACAATGGTGACTAATAAACCAGGACGGAGGTACTAGTAGTAGTTTAGAAGCCCAAATAAATGAGTGAGGCGCCTTAATGTTACTCTCCACTGTGACTAGTCTTATGGGAAAAGCTGGGGAAGAGACGGCTTATTTTTTAAGCCGCCAAAAGAACTGGCCCTAGGAGTAGTAGCAAGGGGTCGAGTGTGCGAGATGAACCAGAGAAAGTAAATGCAGAGAGATGAAATGCAAAAAAGACGAAGGGATGTGATGGTTGCTTGTCTGTTTATTTTACCAGACCGCTTATTACTGGCAGTGGTTGGGTTTTGTGATATGACGGCTTTACTGTCGCGCCACGAGCGGGGTGAGAGTGAGACTCCCGTGCAGCGCCGCCCTCTACACTTGTACTACATCGGTCGTGGTTTATTAATCCCCCATTGAATTTGACTGAAGATTTAACTGACAAAATGTTAGTGCATGTCAACAAAAACTATATCGTTGGATTCGTATTTGAACATAGTTTTCAATGATATAATTTTTGGTGACATGCATCAGCATTTATTGTACTATATATAATGTTAGTTCAATTTTTGGTCGTACTAATCTATAGTATTAAGGTGCCCGTGCGTTGCACGGAAGAGTGAAATGTATTGATCGGTGAGTTGTTTATTTTGACAAAGGATGTGGGGGTCATCTCAAGAGCTCACAAACATCCGGGTGAAATAGATAAAAAGTTATCTTTTGCAAACAAAAGCGTTCAACTGTTCAACCTGCATCCAAAACTTGTGAAGAAATAACACTTATTGTGCTTTGCAAGAAATGATCTTTAAGAATTAGTTTTTGAGTATCAATTGTTATACATGTTAGCTACAGATGACATGGCACTTTCTTATAGTCAACAGTTGGCTATACTATTAAGTATTAACCATGCCTTTATACACCTAGACGGAGGGATTAAATCAGGATGACTTGGAAGGGGCAGGGGATATGTAAGAAATGGTTCATAGTAAGTCTTTAACCTGTACTGTAGTAAAAATTCATACAAGGAAGATTCTAGACTAAACTATAAATGGATACACTTTTATTCATGCGCGATACTCCAATAGAGCAAGATCATGTATGGAAGTCTCCACATGCTTAGACAGCAATTACACTGAGCGAAGACTAATGATCAACATTTAACTTGATAATGTGTATGTCCAGCTGAACCTCCTTGGAGTCCCCGTGCACCGCGTTGGGGGGTAAATCATACCATGCGACATCCATGTCCACATCGGCGGGAAGGTCCCAGCTCTGCACAGTCCTAGTCAGCATGATGGAGTCGGTGTCGCCACCCACGTACCTCGGAGGGGTAGTAACAGCGAGCACACACACTACAGAGATGGGGTGGCGGCCTGCGCGGGCCTCGCCAGTGCCCACGATGAAGAGAGGAAGACGCTGTCGTCCTCCTCCGAGACTAGCAGGCGGCGGTGATCCTCCAGTGACTCCGGCATGGTGAACGGGTAGCACATCTCGTACTTGATGTTCTCCTCCAAGGACCAGTAGTGACCGATGCACGCATCCGTGAGGTGATGCTCGATATCCGCCGGCGAGCCCCAAAACGGCATCGGGCACTCATAGCAGTAGACGAAGGGCTCCTTGGAGGCATCGACCAGGTCGTCCATGAAATGGGAGTGGATGTAGGGGATGTTGCGCCAGTTGAATATATGAGCAAGTTACTATGATATTTAATCCGAATAAGCACAAAATAAATCATGACAGCTATAACAGAGATTAAACTAATCATGTGGACTAGCATAGTAGATGAACAGATAGAATCTAGTAGGATACAGAGTAGAAACATGAATTCTACCACGATTTCAAACAGGAAGGACGGAAACACATATGGTGCAACAGGAGCAGCACTGTTGGCGTTGAGGTTGTCGCCCATGTCGTTGAGGAAGAGGTTGCCGAGGTCGGGGAAGAAGTCGTCATTGATGAAGTTGTGGCTACTAGCAGTCGCGAGAGTGCGCTCCCCAGATTTCAACAGTGCCCGGTGAATGGAGCGCGGGAGGGAGTGGCTGTTGGGGACATTGCGGCCGCCGAATGGAGCATAGGAGTAGCACACGAAGAAGTAGATTGTGCTCTGGTGCCCAGAAATTTTTGTTTGGCATCGCTTGGGCAATGTAGGGCATCGGTGCCAAATACCCAAAAGGCAAATTTAGCACCGCTTTTGGCCTACATAGTGGAAGGCCTAAGTCTCTATCTCTACTCTTATCTCTATCTCTACTACTCTTCTTTGTTTTTTATAACAAATCGAATAGTACTACGCTGTCCGCTGCACGCCCGGCTGAACACGCCTCCTCGCCTCCATCATCACCAACTGAGTCTTTTATAGTAGGAGTAGAGAAAAAACCGAGTTGGTGATGATGGTGTGCCGTGCAATGGACAGGCATCTTGCTATTTTTTGCATATAATTCCAAACACCACTTAGACACGGTCTTTGACCATTTTACAACTATGTTAGTATTGTTGTTAGTGGTCAGCCGGTGCAAGTTATAGCCCCGGGTGTTTTAACCTTTCTTTAGTAATGATATCTGGCGATTGTTGGGCAGGCGAATCCCACGTAACCGTCAGATTTCCATCCAACGGTGGCCTGTTTTTAAGCCATAGTATGTGACAAAACCGCCACCCTTACACACGTACTGTAAATGCGTTGCGGGCGTTTGCAACTGCCATGTCTCCCAGTGAACGTTTGCTGGGGATTGGAGTTAGCACCGATGGCGAGTTCGTAGTCGTTCCACGCTCGGGCATTGAAGTTTGTAACTATTTTAGATTAGAATATACTACTCATCCGGTGCTAGTAGTAGAGCAGAGTCCTACTCCACTACTACTCTACTCAAGAAAGTTAGGGCATAGTAGTAGGTACTCTAGGGAGTACCGGTATTGTGATCACTCAAGCAAGTTGTCTGACTTCGATATGACCCTACGCTGCTGGTATGTGTCTCGTAAGTCAAGCGGCGTGCTATAGTCATCATCACCTGTCCACTTCCCACAGCACATATTTGCTTCTCCATCTTTGTCCGCTCTTCCATCCCCGCTAAGGCGCCTTCCCCCCTCGTCCAATCTTCCATCCCCGCTAAGGCGCCTCCCCCCTCGTCCAAAACCCAAGCACTAACAATGGCAGAACCGAGCAGCGTTCACCGAAAGAGTGGCTGCAATTCGCTCCCCACAGAGGTAATCAAGCTCATTGTTTCGTGTGTGGACAATATTAGTACCATGCCGCTCGCCGCATGCTTGTCGGGGTTGTACCGTTTACTCAAAGCCCTCAGGCCGGAGCTTTTTAAGCCAGCTCCTTGCTTGCTGATGCTGCCTGATCTTCAGAAATGGTGTGTCACGCAACATAACATTCATAGGGTGGCGAGCATCAACCCCCTTGACTGCGATCCGATCCCCGTCACCCTCAACTACATTAACGGTATGTACTGGGTCGGCATGAACACGTCTTGGATGGTGCTCGTCGACGATCGCGACAGTTGGATGCTCGTGGAGGTCTACACCCGGCGATTGATCCCCCTACCTTCGATTAACACTGCACTGCTTTGGCACCGCGGCCCAGAATACTCGGAATCTTACAGTAGCCAACATGATACCAAGTTTGATTTTCTCAAGGTTGTAATCTGCCAAGTGCCCACAAGATCTGCGAATTATAAAGACTTCAGGCTAATTGCGTTCTTCAACCGCGGTCTCGCCTATCTGACAGGTCACTGCGGTAAGTGGATAAATCTACACGTCCATTGCAGGATCTTACATCCTCCATGGTTCTCTAATGTCATTGAACACAAGGGCTTCATTTACGTCGTCAACTCCTTCTATGGCTAGACGTATTGCTGGCCTACTCCAGTCATCGCTACAAACGGCTGTTACAGCAGTATGTTACTTTCCTATGATATCATGATGGCTTGCTTTTATTACTATCAACATTTACTGAAAAAATATTCATGCTCATAACATGTTGTTCTTAAGATTTACTACATCAAGAGCCCTTTTTTATTTGACTCCAACTTTTTTTAGGGTTATTTGACTCCAACTTGATATGATGTTGTAGGCCGCCTGGTGTCCCTACCCTTCCTAATCCCAGAACCTTTCAAAGAAAAGCGGCATGGCAGTTGCAGCTAGTTCCTAGCTCGATCAGACGACGACAAACGATTGATGATTGTTCGCACGTACCGGACGTGTTGTTTCACGGAATACAATCACAGTCACTGCAAGGTCTTTCAGCAGGATCCCAGCTTCTCTGGGCCTTCAGGATTTTTTGACAGGAGGTTGGTAAGTAGCCTTGGTACACGCTCTCTGTTTGTCAGACTGAATTATCTGATTAACCAGGATATAACCGGCGGCAAGGATCATGATGGCAGCGCGGTTTTGTTCATCAGGCAAAACTGTGTGTACACAGCGTACCATGCGTCTCTGCATGCACCATACCCTGATATGTGCCGCCACGCTCTGCAGCCCAAAGTAGGAGAGAGGGTCGCAAGTATCAGACTTCGACCTGCTGGCTGGAGTTTCCCTCGTTAGGCACCCATCTGGTTCAAGCCGTCAGCCAATCTCCACGGCTTAATAAATAGTAACGTCTAACTGAGCCAGATAGTTAGATGTGTACACTTGGTGTAGTAGGATCTTTATTTAGTTTGATGCATACACTTGTTCTTTTTTGGTAGCCCTTTTGTAATGATGGCTAATGTTTGGTTTGGAAGAGAGAGCTACGTCTTCACTCTTTTGGCCTGCTTACTGCTTCTGTTGCACCCCCAGCCATGGTTGCTGCTGCTGCTGTTTTCAATGTACAATCAGTAGTATATCTCGTTTGTTGGTTGAATAAATGTGTTGCTAGAACGACAAACACAATGTTTTGGAAGTCATTGCACGATTCGGCCCTTTAGTGCCCCGTACCGTATGTAGCGCATAGTATTTTTCGTATGGAACACATTTTCCACTTGTTGATAACATGCAGCCCACTGATAAAGGCCAATAGAGAAGCCCATAATTAACTGGAAGGGAGGCTCTCACATGAATCCGGCCCAGGTACATGCTCATGGTCCCCTAAACATAAATAAGTAAATAAATAAAGCTAAATGCTCATGCACTAGTTCTTTAAATTCATGATGTAACATGAGGATATTATTTCCTACGATAGTGTCATTACATTCAGTCGAATTCTTAGGCAAAGATAGCGACCAGTCTTCTTTCTCCCAGCATTTTCTTCCTGCAACCAGCGGACCCATGCAAATCCTAGTCAACGTCGTAAATAGTTCCGGTCCATTTTTATTTTTCAATAAGAATGTCCAACCCAGCCCAGCACATTGGCGATGACACTTTATCCTCCACCTTGGTGCGCTCACCGTGGCGCCGCCGTCCGGCCCTGTCAACATAGTTTTTTTCAAAACGGTCCTTGTCAACATAGTGAACCGGGAGAGGACTATAGTTGTGAGTATGACAGTACGGACCCACCAGGTCCACTCCCGAACACAAGCAAGTGCCTCTTTTACTACTCAGATGTACCCCTCATTTTTTTACTCTAATCCACCCTACTAATATCTGGGACCCACATCATTTTCAATGTATAGTCAATTAACGACAGAATTGCACAACTTTTTTTGAGTAGTAATTCGGAGGAGCAGGCTATAAACTGGGTTGTGCGGTCTCTATGGCCCGTCTAACAACATGACCAGCCCGGCAGTTTTTTCTTTGGGAAAATAGGTAGCCCGGTATTTCTTTTTGAAGAATACCCAAGCTAGGCCTATTTGTTTTCTCCGACTTACTGGGTTGCAAGATGCATTCCAGCCGGGCCAAAGAGTATGGTCAGTGTCTGTTAAAAGTAATATCAAAAGGGGTTGAAAATTCCAAAAAAATTATAGAAAATGGGATATTAGTTTCTTTTTTTTGTTTTTGTTCTTCACTGATATCTTATACTCCCTCCGTCCCAAAATTCTTGTCTTAGATTAGTCTAGATACGGATGTATCTAACATGACATAGTACTAATTTATTTTTAAATATGTTTTAGTATGGCTAATAATTTTTGGATTAAGAATATTTTGTTCCCCGGCAAAAAATTGCGAATTTTCAAAATTTCCCACATATTTAGTTAATTTTTTAACCCTGGTACTGACCAGAAAATGGGCAGCAATTCTAAAAATGAAAAACGGGCTGCAATAAATTCCATATGAGTTAGAAAATGAGTAAAAATTATAAAAATAATACCAAATGGGTTGTACACGCCATAGATTTCGAGGCTGACTTGTTTACGCAAGGCTTTGTCAGTCAACACACGATTCTAGCAGCGGTGACTGTTGGATGTCCATCCAACGGCTGACGTGCTTCTTCAATCTCTGATCTTCCTGCTCCAGCCGCCTAAACTAGCGCCGGCGGGACTGCCTGCTCCCTCCTCTTATGGCCCGCTATGATACTGCACAGGCTTCCCCGGCCCACCCTACTCCCTCCGCTGGCTTGGCCGCACGCAATCAACTGCCTCCTTATTACGCGAAAAAAAAATGATTCCTCCCACTGACATCTGGTGCGCACTGATACGTCTCCAACGTATCTATAATTTTTGATTGCTCCATGCTATTATATTATCTATTTTGGATGTTAATGGGCTTTATTTTACACTTCTATATCATTTTTGGGACTAACCTACTAACCGGAGGCCCAGCCCAAATTGCTGTTTTTTGCCTATTTTAGGGTTTCGAAGAAAAGGAATATCAAACGGAGTCCAAACGGAATGAAACCTTCAGGAACGTGATTTTCTCAACAAATGTGATCCAGGAGACTTGGAGTGGGCATCAAGAAACAATCAAGGAGGGCACAAGCCAGGGGGCGCGCCTACCCCCCTGGGCGCGCCCTCCACCCCCGTGGGCCCCTCGTTGCTCCACCGACGTACTTCTTCCTCCTATATATTTCCACGTACCCCCCAAACATCCAGGAGCACCACGAAAACCTAATTCTACCACCGCAACCTTCTGTACCCGAGAGATCCCATCTTGGGGCCTTTTCTGGATCTTCGCCGGAGGGGGCATTGATCACGGAGGGCCTCTACATCAACTCCATGGCCTCTCCGGTGATGTGTGAGTAGTTTACTTCAGACCTTCGGGTCCATAGTTATTAGCTAGATGGCTTCTTCTCACTCTTTGGATCTCAATACAAAGTTCTCCTCGATCTTCTTGGAGATCTATTCGATGTAATCTTCTTTTGCAGTGTGTTTGTCAAGATCCGATGAATTGTGGGTTTATGATCAAGTTTATCTATGAACAATATTTGAATCTCCTCTGAATTCTTTTATGTGTGATTGGTTTATCTTTGCAAGTCTCTTCGAATTATCAGTTTGGTTTGGCCTACTAGATTGATCTTTCTTGCAATGGGAGAAGTGCTTAGCTTTGGGTTCAATCTTGCGGTGCTTGATCCCAGTGACAGAAGGGAACCGACACATATTGTATTGTTGCCATAGAGGATAAAAAGATGGGGTTTATATCATATTGCATGAGTTTATCCCTCTACATCATGTCATCTTACTTAAAGCATTACTCTGTTCTTATGAACTTAATACTCTAGATGCATGCTGGATAGCGGTCGATGTGTGGAGTAATGGTAGTAGATGCAGAATCGTTTCGGTCTACTTGTCGCGAACCTGATGGTTATATACATGATCGTACCTAGATATTCTCATAACTATGCTCAATCCTATCGATTGCTCGACAGTAATTCATTTACCCACCATAATACTTATGCTCTTGAGAGAAGCCACTAGTGAAACCTATGGCCCCCGGGTCTATCTTCCATCATATTAATCTTCCAACACGTAGCTATTTCCTTTGCCGTTTATTTTACTTTGCATCTTTATTTCTCTTTATCATAAAAATACCAAAAATATTATCTTATCATATCTATCATATCTCACTCTCGTAAGTGACCGTGAAGGGATTAACAACCCATTTATCGTGTTGGTTGCGAGGTTCTTATTTGTTGGTGTAGGTGCATGGGACTCGAGCGTGATCTCCTACTGGATTGATACCTTGGTTCTCAAAAACTGAGGGAAATACTTACGCTACTTTACTGCATCACAAACTCTTATCCCTCGCATTACATTATCTGCCATTTGCCTCTCATTTTCCTCTCCCCCACCTCACCCTTGTCGTTTTATTCGCCCTCTTTTCCTTTCGCCCTCTTTTTCCGTTCCCCTTCTCTTTTCCAGTTTGCCTCTTTTGCTTCTTCACTTGTTTGCTTGTGTGTTGGATTGCTTGCTTGTCACGATGGCTCAAGATAATACTAAATTGTGTGACTTTGCCAATACCAACTACAATGATTTTCTTAGCACTCCGATTGCTCCTCTTGTCGATGTTGAATCTTGTGAAATTAATGCTGCTTTGTTGAATCTTGTCATGAAAGATCAATTCGCCGGTCTGCCTAGTGAAGATGTCGCTACCCATCTAACCAACTTTGTTTATTTGTGTGATATGCAAAAGAAGAAAGATGTGGATAATGATATTGTAAAACTTAAGCTATTTCCGCTTTCGCTTAGAGATCATGCTAAAGCTTGGTTTTTGTCTTTGCCTAAAATAGTTTTGATTCATGGAATAAGTGCAAAGATGCTTTTATCTCTAAGTATTTTCCTCCCGCTAAAATCATCTCTCTTAGAAACGATATTATGAATTTTAAGCGACTTGATCATGAACATGTTGCACAATCTTGGGAGAGGATGAAATTAATGATACATAATTGCCCTACACATGGTTTGAATTTATGGATGATTATACAAAAAATTTATGCCGAATTGAATTTTGCTTCGAGAAATCTTTTAGATTCGGCCGCGGGAGGCACTTTTATGGAAATCACTTTAGGAGAAGCTACTAAACTCCTAGACAATATTATGGTTAATTATTCTTAATGGCACACCGAAAGATCTACTAATAAAAAAGTGTGTGCGATAGGAGAAATTAATATTTTGAGTGGAAAGATGGATGAACTTATGTAATTGTTTGCTAATAAGAGTGCTCCTAATTATCCTAATGATATGCCTTTGTCTACTTTGATTGAGAATAATAATGAATCTATGGATGTGAATTTTGTTGGTAGGAACAATTTTGGTAACAACGCGTATAGAGGCAATTTTAGTTCTAGGTCGTTTCCTAGTAATTCCTCTAATAATTATGGTAATTCCTACAACAATTCTTATGGAAATTTAATAAGATGCCCTCTGAATTTGAGACTAGTCTTAAGGAGTTTATTAATTCGCAAAAGAATTTTAATGCTTTGCTTGAAGAAAGATTGCTTAAAGTTGATGAATTGGCTAGGAACGTTGATAGAATTTATCTTGATGTTTATTCTTTGAAACTTAGATCTATTCCACCTAAGCATGATATCAATGAGTCTCTCAAAGCCATGAGAATTTCCATTGATGAGTGCAAAGAAAGAACCGCTAGGATGCGTACTAAGAAAGATTGCTTTGTGAAAGCGTGTTCTTCTAGTTTTCATAATAATAAGGATGAAGATCTAAAATTTATTGATGTGTATCCTATTAAATCTTTGTTTTGCAATATGAATCTTGATAATGATGGGACTGAAGATGAGCCACCTTTACCTAGAAGGCGTTCCAAAAATTCGGAGTTTTTAGATCTTGATGCAAAAATTGGTAAAAGTGGGATTGAAGAGGCCAAAACTTTAAATAGCAATGAACCCACAATTTTGGATTTCAAGGAATTTAATTATGATAATTACTCTTTGATAGATTGTATTTCCTTGTTGCAATCCGTGATAAATTCTCCTCATGCTTATAGTCAAAATAAAGCTTTTAGTAAACATATCGTTGATGCTTTGATGCAATCTTATGAAGAAAAACTAGAGTTGGAAGTTTCTATCCCTAGAAAAATTTATGATGAGTGGGAACCTACAATAAAAATTAAAATTAAAGATCATGAGTGCTATGCTTTGTGTGATCTGGGTGCTAGTGTTTCCACGATTCCAAAAACTTTGTGTGATTTGCTAGGTTTCCGTGATTTTGATGATTGTTCTTTAAACTTGCACCTTGCGGATTCCACTATTAAGAAACCTATGGGAAGAATTAACGATGTTCTTATTGTTGCAAATAGGAACTATGTGCCCGGAGATTTCATCGTTCTTGACATAGATTGCAATCCTTCATGTCCTATTATTCTTGGTAGACCTTTCCTTAGAACGATTGGTGCAATTATTGATATGAAGGAAGGGAACATTATATTCCAATTTCCGTTAAGGAAAGGCATGGAACACTTCCCTAGAAAGAAAGTTAAATTACCATATGAATCTATTATGAGAGCCACTTATGGATAGCCTACCAAAGATGGCAATACCTAGATCTATCTTTGCTTTTATGCCTAGCTAGGGGCGTTAAACGATAGCGCTTGTTGGGAGGCAACCCAATTTTATTTTTATTCCTTGATTTTTTTTTCTCCTGTTTAGTAATAAATAATTTATCTAGCCTCTGTTTTGGATGTGTTTTTTGTGTTTAATTAGTGTTTGTGCCAAGTAGAACCGTTGGGAAGACTTGGGGAAAGTCTTTTTGATCTTGCTGTAAAAAACATAAACTTTAACGCTCACGAGAATTGCTGCCATTTTTATTTTGAAAGTGCTATTTAGTTAATTATTTTTGCAGATGATTAATAGATAAATTCCTCACGTCCAGCAATTAATTTTAGAATTTTTGGGTTCCAGAAGTTGCGTTAGCTACAGATTACTACAGATTGTTCTGTTTTTGACAGACTCTGTTTTTCATGTGTTGTTTGCTTATTTTTGATGAATCTATGGCTAGTAAAAGAGCTTATAAACCATAGATAAGTTGGAATACAGTAGGTTTAACACCAATATAAATAAATAATGAGTTCATTACAGTACCTTGAAGCGGTGTTTTGTTTTCTTTCGCTAACGGATCTCACGAGATTTTCTATTTTGAGTTTTGTGTTGTGAAGTTTTCAAGTTTTGGGTAAAGATTTGATGGATTATGGAACAAAGAGTGGAAAGAGCCTAATCTTGGGGATTCCCATGGCACCCCAAGGTAAAATTCAAGGACACCAAAAGGCCTAAGCTTGGGGATGCCCCGGAAGGCATCCCCTCTTTCGTCTTCGTCTATCGGTAACTTTACTTGGAGCTATATTTTTATTCACCACATGATATGTGTTTTGCTTGGAGCGTCTTGTATGATTTGAGTCTTTGATTTTTAGTTTACCACAATCATATTTGCTGTACACACCTTTTGAGAGAGACTCGCATGATTTGAAAATTACTAGAATACTCTATGTGCTTCACTTATATCTTTTGAGCTATATAGTTTTTGCTCTAGTGCTTCACTTATTTCTTTTAGAGCACGGTGGTGGATTTGTTTTATAGAAACTATTTTTATATCATGCTTCACTTATATTATTTTGAGAGTCCTTTAGAACAACATGGAAATTTGCTTTAATATAAAAACTTTCATAGAAGTGCATTGAATACTATGAGAAGTTTGATAATTTATAATTGTTTTGAGATATGGAGCTGGTGATATTAGAGTCATGCTAGTTGAGTAGTTGTGAATTTGATAAATACTTGTGTTGAAGTTTGTGATTCTCGTAGCATGCACATATGGTGAACCGTTATGTGATGAAGTTGGAGCATGATTTATTTATTGATTGTCTTCCTTATGAGTGGCGGTCGGGGACGAGCGATGGTCTTTTCCCACCAATCTATCCCCCTAGGAGCATGCGCGTAATACTTTGTTTCGATAACTAATAGATTTTTGCAATAAGTATGTGAGTTCTTTATGACTAATGTTGAGTCCATGGATTATATGCACTCTCACCCTTCCACCATTGCTAGCCTCTCTAGTATCACGCAACTTTTGCCAGTACCATAAACCCACCATATACCTTCCTCAAAACAGCCACCATACCTACCAATTATAGCATTTCCATAGCCATTATGAGATATATTTCCATGCAACTTTCCACCGTTCCGTTGTTATGACACGCTTCATCATTGTCATATTACTTGCATGATCATGTAATTGACATCGTATTTCTGGCAAATCCATCGTTCATAATTCTTCATACATGTCACTCATGCATCATTGCACATCCCGGTACACCGCCGGAGGCATTCACATAGAGTCACATTTTGTTCTAAGTATCGAGTTGTAATTCTTGAGTTGTAACTAAAATAAAGTGTGATGATCATCATTATTAGAGCATTGTCCCGGTGAGGAAAGGATGATGGATACTATAATTCCCCCACAAGTCGGGATGAGACTCCGGACAAAAAAAGGAGAAAGAGGCCAAAAAGGAAAAAAGAAAGAAGGCCCAAATAAAAAAATGAATGAGACAAAAAGAGAGAAGGGACAATGCTACTATCCTTTTTCCACACTTGTGCTTCAAAGTAGCACCATGATCTTCATGATAGAGAGTCTCCTATGATATCACTTTCATATACTAGTGGGAATTTTTCATTATAGAACTTGGCTTGTATATTCCAATGATGGGCTTCCTCAAAATGCCCTAGGTCTTCATGAGCAAGCAAGTTGGATGCACACCCACTTAGTTTCTTTTGTTGAGCTTTCATATACTTATAGCTCTAGTGCATCTGTTGCATGGCAATCCCTCCTCACTCACATTGATATCTATTGATGGGCATCTCCATAGCCCGTTGATACGCCTAGTTGATGTGAGACTATCTTCTCCTTTTTGTCTTCTCCACAACCACCATTCTATTCCACATATAGTGCTATATCCATGGCTCACGCTCATATACTATGTGACGATTGAAAAAGTTTGAGAACATCAAAAGTATGAAACAATTGCTTGGCTTGTCATCGGGGTTATGCCTTATTTAAATATTTTGTGTGGTGAAGATTGAGCATAGCCAGACTATATGATTTTGTAGGGATAACTTTCTTTGGCCATGTTATTTTGAGAAGACATAATTGCTTAGTTAGTATGCTTGAAGTATTATTATTTTTATGTCAATATTAAACTTTTATCTTGAATCTTTTGGATCTGAACATTCATGCCACAATAAAGAAAAATTACATTGAGAAATATGTTAGAAAGCATTCCACATCAAAAATTCTTCTTTTATCATTTACCTACTCGAGGACGAGCAGGAATTAAGCTTGGGGATGCTTGATACGTCTCCAACGTATCTATAATTTTTGATTGCTCTGTGCTATTATATTATCTATTTTGGATTTTAATGGGCTTTATTTTACACTTTTATATCATTTTTGGGACTAACCTACTAACCGGAGGCCCATCCCAAATTGATGCTTTCTTTTTGCCTATTTTAGGGTTTCGAAGAAAAGAAATATCAAACGGAGTCCAAGCGGAATGAAACCTTCGGGAACGTGATTTTCTCAACAAACGTGATCCAGGAGACTTGGAGTGGGCGTCAAGAAACGATCGAGGAGGGCACGAGGCAGGGGGGGCGCGCCCTCCACCCTCGTGGGCCCCTTGTTGCTCCACCGACATACTTCTTCCTTCTATATATATCCACGTACCCCCCAAACATCCAGGAGCACCACGAAAACCTAATTCCACCACTACAAAATTCTGTACCCGAGAGATCCCATCTTAGGGCCTTTTCCGGAGCTCCGCCGGAGGGGGCATTGATCACGGAGGGCCTCTACATCAACTCCACGGCCTCTCCGGTGATGTGTGAGTAGTTTACTTCAGACCTTCGGGTCCATAGTTATTAGCTATATGGCTTCTTCTCTCTCTTTGGATCTCAATACAATGTTCTCCTCGATCTTCTTGGAGATCTATTTGATGTAATCTTCTTTTGCGGTGTGTTTGTCGAGATCCGATGAATTGTGGGTTTATTATCAAGTTTATCTATGAACAATACTTGAATCACCTCTGAATTCTTTTATGTATGATTGGTTTATCTTTGCAAGTCTCTTCGAATTATCAGTTTGGTTTGGCCTACTAGATTGATCTTTCTTGCAATGGGAGAAGTGCTTAGCTTTGGGTTCAATCTTGCGATGCTCGATCCCAGTGACAGAAAGGGAACCACCACATGTTCTATTGTTGCCATCGAGGATAAAAAGATGGGGTTTATATCATATTGCATGAGTTTATCCCTCTACATCATGTCAATCTTACTTAAAGCATTACTCTGTTCTTATGAACTTAATACTCTAGATGCATGCTGGATAGCGGTCGATGTGTGGAGTAATGGTAGTAGATGCAGAATCATTTCGGTCTACGTGTCGCGGACGTGATGCCTATATACATGATCATACCTAGATATTCTCATAACTATGCTCAATTCTATCAATTGCTCGACAGTAATTCGTTTACCCACCATAATACTTATGCTCTTGAGAGAAGCCACTAGTGAAACCTATGGCCCCCGGGTCTATCTTCCATCATATTAATCTTCCAACACTTAGCTATTTCCTTTGCCGTTTATTTTACTTTGCATCTTTATTTCTCTTTATCATAAAAATACCAAAAATATTATCTTATCATATCTATCAGATCTCACTCTCGTAAGTGACCGTGAAGGGATTGACAACCCCTTTATCACGTTGGTTGTGAGGTTCTTATTTGTTTGTGTAGGTGCGTGGGACTCGAGCGTGATCTCCTACTGGATTGATACCTTGGTTCTCAAAAACTGAGGGAAATACTTATGCTACTTTACTGCATCACCCTTTCCTCTTCAAGGGAAAACCAATGCAGTGCTCAAGAGGTAGCACGCACTAGTTGGGAGCCTGACTTGTGGGCCTACTAAGTTGACGTGTACGCAGGGCTTGTCAACTTAGTCAAAAAACGATTCTAGCAGCAGTAACCGTTGGATTTGAATCAAACGGTCATGCTGCTTCTTCAATCGCTGCTCTTCTTGCACCAGCCTCCCAAACCAGCGCCGGCGAGACCGCCTGCTCCTACCTCTAGTGGTCGGCTGTGTGCTGCCATTGAGGCCTCACCGCCCCCTACTACTCCCACCACTAGCCAGGCCCTGCGGTGACAGCAGCCTCACACCGTAGCCGAACCAGTGAACCCTCGTACTCCTCTCCGTGTGGGCATCCACTGCCGCGTCTTCCCCGGCTCCGCATCTTCCCTGGCTCCTTGTCTTCCACGGCTTCGCATCTTCCCTGGCTCCGCGTCGTCCCCTTCCTAGGTTTCGCCGTCGTCCACCACCTTGGATGCGCTCGGCGTGGAGTGGTCAACGTGGTCAACGAATGACACCATTGGAAGTAGACTGTGCGTGGAGAGGTTGACAGCTGGGTCCATGGCTGCACGCAAGGAAATGCCTCCTTATTACGCGCAAAATAATGATTCCTCCACCTGACATTTGGGACCCACCGGAAGGGCCTCTGTATTTCGTGAAAAAACGTTCCCACCACTGACAGGTCGGACCCACCAGCTATATCTTTGCATGAAAGGAAGTGCCTCCTTGTTATGCACAAAAAATGAATACCCCTTGCTAGTTGGGACCCACAATAGTGGGAGGGTGACTTGTGGGCCAACTAAGTTGACGGGGACGGAGGGCTTTCTCAACTTAGTCAATATGAACGATTCTAGCTCCAGTGACCGTACGATGTCTATCCAATGGCCGTAGTACTTTTGCAACCTCTGGTCTTCTTGCTCCAGCCGCCCAAACCAGCGCCGGTCGTGCCTCGTGCTCCTGCCTCCCGCAGTCGCCTGCGATGCCGCAGGGGCCTCACAGCCCCCTACTACTCCCACCGTTGGACAGGCCATCCCTCTACTCACCCACACCCCTTGTTATTCTGCGGCGACGGCATCCTCACACCGTAGCCGAACCAGTGAACCCTCGTACTCCTCTCCGCGTGGGCATCCACTGCCGCGTCTTCCCTGGCTCTGCGTCATCCCCTTCCTAGGCCTCGCCGTCGTCCACCGCCTTCGTGCTCTCGGCGCGGCGTGGTCAATGTGGTCAACGACCGACTTCCATCGGAAGAGTACTGTACGTGGAGAGGCTGGCAGCTGGGTCCACGGCCACAACCCAGTTTTTTTGTGATTTGCCAAGTAAGTCGCTTTGTCAGGCCTGTTGGGCTGCAAATCTTTCAAGACGAGAAGAGCTTCATTCGGCTGGCCGAGAAAATGGCCTATCAGTAATGAGAAATGGGTTGTACATTTTTAAAACACATCAAACCGGCAATTAGTTTCAAATTCCTTTTTTTCATTTCGAGATTTTAAATTGCATTGATTTTTATGCATAGAAAATTTGTTGGATTTTATATTGATATACATTTATTTTTAAAATCAGTTCGAATGTGACTCGAAATTTCGGGATTAAAAACAGTTTGGACCGCACCGAAATATGCAAAATCCATATAATGTTTTAACCGTGGCCACAATATGGGCTGTAATGCTAACAAAAAGAATATGGACTCCAAAAAACCTTAAGAATTAGCAAATGGGCTATAAATTATTAGAAATAATGGCAAATGGGTTGTATGTTGTTTTCCATAGATTTGAGGCTTTCCTAAAAAAAGGTTGACGCACAAGCAGTGACTGTTGGATGTCCATCCAACGGCCGTCGTGCTTCTTCAATCTCTGCTCTTCCTGCTCCAGCCGCTCAATACAAAGTTCTCCCCCTCTCTTGTGGAGATCTATTCGATGTAATCTTCTTTTGCGGTGTGTTTGTTGAGACTAATGAATTGTGGGTTTATGATCAAGTTTATCTATGAACAATATTTGAATCTTCTCTGAATTAATTTATGTATGATTGGTTATCTTTGCAAGTTTCTTCGAATTATCATTTTGGTTTGGCCTACTAGATTGATCTTTCTTGCAATGAGATAAGTGCTTAGCTTTGGGTTCAATCTTGCGGTGTCCTTTCCCAGTGACGGTAGGGCCACAAGGCACGTATTGTATTGTTGCCATCGAGGATAACAAGATGGGGTTTTTATCATATTGCATGAATTTATCCCTCTACATCATGTCATCTTGCTTAAGGCGTTACTCTGTTCTTATGAACTTAATACTCTAGATGCATGCTGGATAACGGTCGATGTGTGGAGTAATAGTAGTAGATGCAGGCAGGAGTCGGTCTACTTGTCTTGGACGTGATACCTATATACATGATCATACCTAGATATTCTCATAACTATGCTCAATTCTGTCAATTGCTCAACAGTAATTTGTTCACCCACCGTAAAATACCTATGCTCTTGAGAGAAGCCACTAGTGAAACCTATGGCCCCCTGGTCTATCTTCATCATATTAATCTTCCAATACTTAGTTATTTTCATTGCCTTTTATTTTACTTTGCATCTTTATCATAAAAATACCAAAAATATTATCTTATCATATCTATCAGATCTCACTCTCGTAAGTGGCCATGTAGGGATTGACAACCCCTTATCTCATTGGTTGTGAGGATTTATTTGTTTTGTGCAGGTGCGAGGGACTCGCGCATAGCCTCCTACTGGATTGATACCTTGGTTCTCAAAAACTGAGGGAAATACTTACGCTACTTTGCTGCATCACCCTTTCCTCTTCAAGGGAAAACCAACGCAGTGCTCAAGAGGTAGCAAGAAGGATTTCTGGCACCGTTGTCGGGGAGGTTCGCGCAAGTCAAGATTTGACTCCCGACAACGAGCCATTTCTGGCGCCGTCGCCGGGGAGGTCTATGCAAAAGTCAAACATACCAAGTACCCATCACAAACCCTTATCTCCCGCATTACATTATTTGCAATTTGCCTCTCGTTTTCCTCTCCCCCACTTCACCCTTGCCGTTTTATTTGCCCTCTCTCTCTCCCTATCCTCCCTCTCTTTCTCTATTTGCCTCTTTTGCCTGTTTCTTGTTTACTTGTGTGTTGGATTGCTTGCTTATCATGATGGCTCTTCCCCGATTTGGTGATCTTCACCTTAAAAGGATGGAAGAAATCGAAAGCAACGTTAGGAGTTTTATGGTCTTGCAATTTGAGAACAAAAAAGCTTTATGAGTTATATGAATAAAGAGCTCGATGATAGGTCTAAAGAATTTGATGGTTTGAGATCCCAAATTGGTTGTCTTGAGAAGTTAATATCTGAAGTTTCGGATAAGCAGGCTACCTTAGTTAATAAGATGGCCGCTAAGCCGGAAGACCATGATAATAAAGATGAAGATCTAAAACTTATTGATGTGTCCGCTATTAAACGTTTGTTTTGCAATATGAATCTTGATAATGATGGGACCGAATATGATCCACCTTTACCTAGAAGGCGTTCTAAAAATTCGGAGTTTTTAGATCTTGATGCTAAATTTGATAAAAGTGGGATTGAAGAGATCAAAACTCTAGATGTTAATGAACCTACTATTTTGGATTTCAAGGGATTTAATTATGATAATTTCTCTTTGATAGATTGTATTTCCTTGTTGCAATCCGTGCTAAATTCTCCTCATGCTTATAGCCAAAATAAAGCTTTTACCAAACATATCGTTGATGCTTTGATGCAATCTTATGAAGAAAAACTTGAGTTGGAAGTTTCTATCCCTAGAAAACTTTATGATGAGTGGGAACCTACTATTAAAATTAAAATTAAAGATCATGAATGCTATGCTTTGTGTGATTTGGGTGCTAGTGTTTCCATGATTCCAAAGACTTTGTGTGATTTGTTAGGTTTCCGTGATTTTGATGATTGCTCTCTAAACTTGCACCTTGCGGATTCCATTATTAAGAAACCTATGGGAAGAATTAATGATGTTCTTATTGTTGCAAATAGGACTTATGTGCCCGTAGATTTATCGTTCTTGATATAGATTGCAATCCTTCATGTCCTATTATTCTTGGTAGACCTTTCCTTAGAACGATTGGTGCAATTATTGATATGAAGGAAGGAAATATTAGATTCCAATTTCCGTTAGGGAAATTCATGGAACACTTTCCTAGAAAGAATATTAAATTACCTTATGAATCTATTATGAGAGCCACTTATGGATTGCCTACCAAAGATCTATCCTTGCTTTTTATGCCTAGCTAGGGGCGTTAAACGATAGCGCTTGTTGGGAGGCAACCCAATTTTATTTTTATTCCTTGATTTTTCTCCCGTTTAGTAACAAATAATTTATCTAGCCTCTATTTTTGTTGTGGTTTTTTGTTTTTAATTAGTGTTTGTGCCAAGTAGAACTGTTGGGAAGACTTGGGGAAAGTCTGGTTAATCCTGCTGTAAAAAACAGAAACTTTAGCGCTCACGAGAACTGCTGCCATTTTTATTTGGAAAGTGCTATTTAGTTAATTCTTTTTTAATATGATTAATTGATAAATTCCTCACGTCCAGAAATTTATTTTATAATTTTTGGGGTTCTAGATATTGCTCTAGCTACAGATTACTACAGACTGTTCTGTTTTTGACAGATTCTGCTTTTCGTGTGTTATTTGCTTATTTGATGAATCTATGGTTAGTAAAATAGTTTATAAACCATAGAGAAGTTGGAATACAGTAGGTTTAACACCAATATAAATAAATAATAAGTTCATTACAGTACCTTGAAGTGGTCTTTTGTTTTCTTTCGCTAACGGAGCTCACGAGATTTTCTACTTTGAGTTCTGTGTTGCGAAGTTTTCAAGTTTTGGGTAAAGATTTGATGGATTATGGAACAAGGAGTGGCAAGAGCCTAAGATTGGGGATGCCCATGGCACCCCCAAGATAATCTAAGTACACCGAAAAGCCAAAGCTTGGGGATGCCCCGGAAGGCATCCCCTCTTTTGTCTACTTCTATCGGTAACTTTACTTGGAGCTATATTTTTATTCACCACATGATATGTGTTTTGCTTGGAGCGTCTTGTATGATTTGAGTCTTTATTTGTTAAGTTTACCACAATCATCCTTGATGTACACACCTTTTGAGAGAGACACACATGATTCGGAAATTATTAGAATACTCTGTGTGCTTCACTTATATCTTTTGAGTTATATAGTTTTGCTCTAGTACTTCACTTATATCTTTTAGAGCACGGTGGTGGATTTGTTTTATAGAAACTATTGATCTCTCATGCTTCACTTAAATTATTTTGAGAGTCTTAAATAGCATGGTAATTTTCTTAAATAATCCTAATATGCTAGGTATATGATACGTCTCCAACGTATCTATAATTTTTGATTGCTCCATGCTATATTATCTACTGTTTTGGACATTATTGGGCTTTATTATCCACTTTTATATTATTTTTGGCACTAACCTATTAACCGGAGGCCCAGCCCAGAATTGTTGTTTTTTGCCTATTTCAGGGTTTTGAAGAAAAGGAATATCAAACGGAGTCCAAACGAAATGAAACCTTCGGGAACGTGATTTTCTCAACGAACAAGACCCAGGAGACTTGGATCCTACATCAAGACACAAAAGAGGAGGCCACGAGGTAGGGGGCGCGCCTACCCCCCCCCCCCAGGCACGCCCTCCACCCTCGTGGGCCCCCTGTTGCTCCACCGACGTACTCCTTCCTCCTATATATACCTACTTACCCCCAAACGATAAGATACGGAGCAAAAACCCTAATTCCACCGCCACAACTTTCTGTATCCACGAGATCCCATCTTGAGGCCTGTTCCGGAGCTCCGCCGGAGGGGGCATCGATCACGGAGGGCTTCTACATCAACACCATAGCCCCTCCAATGAAGTGTGAGTAGTTCACCTCAGACCTACGGGTCCATAGTTAGTAGCTAGATGGCTTCTTCTCTCTTTTTGGATCTCAATACAATGTTCTCCCCCTCTCTTGTGGAGAACTATTCGATGTAATATTCTTTTTGCGGTGTGTTTGTTGAGATCGATAAATTGTGGGTTTATGATCAAGTCTATCTATGAACAATATTTGAATCTTCTCTGAATTCTTTTATGTATGATTGGTAATCTTTGCAAGTCTCTTCAAATTATTAGTTTGGTTTGGCCTACTAGATTGATCTTTCTTGCAATGGGAGAACTGCTTAGCTTTGGGTTCAATCTTGCGGTGTCCTTTCCCAGTGACAGTAGCGGCAGCAAGGCACGTATTGTATTGTTGCCATCGAGGATAAGAAGATGGGTTTCTCATCATATTGCATGAGTTTATCCCTCTACATCATGTCATCTTGCTTAAGGTGTTACACTGTTTTCATTAACTTAATACTCTAGATGCATGCTGGATAGCAATCGATGAGTGGAGTAATAGTAGTAGATGCAGGTAGGAGTCGGTTTACTTGTCTCGGATGTGATGCCTATATACATGATCATGCCTAGATATTCTCATAACTATGCTCAATTCTGTCAATTGCTCAATAGTAATTTGTTCACCCACCGTAGAATACTTATGCTCTCGAGAGAAGCCACTAGTGAAACCTATGGCCCTCGGGTCTATCTTCATCATATTAATCTCCTACTACTTAGTTATTTATTTTTCTTTTTACTTTGCTTTTACTTTACTTTGCATCTTTATCACAAAAATATCAAAAATATTATCTTATCATATCTATCAGATCTCACTCTCGTAAGTGGCCGTGTAGGGATTGATAACCCCTTATCGCGTTGGTTGCGAGCATTTATTTGTTTTGTGCAGGTGCGAGGGACTCGCGCATAGCCTCCTACTGGATTGATACCTTGGTTCTCAAAAACTGAGGGAAATACTTACGCTACTTTGCTGCATCATCCCTTCCTCTTCGGGGAAAACCAACACAGTGCTCAAGAGGTAGCAAGAAGGATTTCTGGCGCCGTTGCCGGGGAGGTCTATGCAAAAGTCAGTATACCAAGTACCCATCACATACCCTTATCTTCTGCATTACATTATTTGCCATTTGCCTCTCCTTTTCCTCTCCCCCACTTGACCCTTGCCGTTTTATTCGCCCTCTCTCTCTATCCTCCCTCTCTTTCTCTATTTGTCTCTTTTTTCCTGCTTGCTTTTTGCTTGTGCGTTAGTTCGTTTGCTTGTCATTATGGATAGTCCCTTATCTTCTCCCTTGTCTCCCGAGAATGAAATTCTAAATTTTAAGCAAAGGGAGGGGGGAAATTTAAAAGATGCTTGGTATAGAATTTGCAATGCTCAAAATAGATCTATCAGGAAGCAATATACTTCCGTTCTCCTTCGCAATTTTTATGTAGGCTTTACTCCTTGGCACCGATATGTCCTTGATACAATTACTGGAGGGAACTTTTTGGGTAGCCATACTTTTGATTCTTATAATGCTATGATAGATTTGTTTGGCTCACCCCCTCTTTTGGTTAATGGAAATGTATTAACTTTGGAGCATGTAATGCAAAGACTTGAAATTATTGAAAATAAGGTTGCTACCGTAGAGTTAATTTAAAATTGGGATAAAAAGATCCACAACCGAATCTCTCAATATGGATCTAAAGTAGGAGTCACTTTGAAAAGTATTAAAGAGAAGGAACCCATAGTTAATGAGAAAATAAATCCCGATTCCACTAGAATCGATAAACTTGAGGATATTATTACCAACTTGGGAACCGCTTTTTCTTCCGTAAAAAATACTCCAAGTGCTCCCGCTAAAATTTCCAAGCTTATGTATGTTCATAAAAATAAGGGTGAATCCTCTAGCAATGAAACTGTGGATCTCAAATCTATAAGTATTCATCCCAATCTTTTTGCTATCATTAAGGAACCATTTGTTACAATGATTTTTTCGATCTTGTGCCTAAAAGTTTCATAATCAATAAAAAGAAAGAAATTCCTAAATATGGTAGATGCCTCATTGAATAATTGCCTACCAAAGATGACAATACCTAGATCTATCCTTGCTTGTTATGCCTAGCTAGGGGCGTTAAACAATAGCGCTTGTTGGGAGGCAACCCAATTTTATTTTTATTCCTTGCTTTTTGCTCCTGTTTAGTAATAAATAATTTATCTAGCATCTGTTTTGGTTGTGTTTTTTTGTGTTTAATTAGTGTTTGTGCCAAGTAGAACCGTTGCGAAGACTTGGGGAAAGTCTTGTTACACTTGCTGTAAAAAACAGAAACTTTAGCGCTCATGAGAACTGCTGCCATTTTTATTTGGGAAGTTTATTTAGTTAATTATTTTTGAAGATTATTAATAGATAAATTCCTCACGTCCAGCAATTTATTTTAGAATTTTTGGGGTTCTAGATCTTGCGCTAGCTACAGATTACTACAGACTGTTCTGTTTTTGACAGATTCTGTTTTTTCGTGTGTTGTTTGCTTATTTTGATGAATCTATGGCTAGTAAAATAGTTTATAAACCATAGAGAAGTTGGAATACAGTAGGTTTAACACCAATATAAATAAATAATAAGTTCATTACAGTACCTTGAAGTGGTCTTTTGTTTTCTTTCGCTAACGGAGCTCACGAGATTTTCTACTTTGAGTTTTGTGTTGCGAAGTTTTCAAGTTTTGGGTAAAGATTTGATGGATTATGGAACAAGGAGTGGCAAGAGCCTAAGATTGGGGATGCCCATGGCACCCCCAAGATAATCTAAGTACACCGAAAAGCCAAAGCTTGGGGATGCCCCGGAAGGCATCCCCTCTTTCGTCTACTTCTATCGGTAACTTTACTTTGAGCTATATTTTTATTCACCACATGATATGTGTTTTGCTTGGAGCGTCTTGTATGATTTGAGTCTTTATTTGTTAAGTTTACCACAATCATCCTTGCTGTACACACCTTTTTAGAGAGACACACATGATTCGGAAATTATTAGAATACTCTATGTGCTTCACTTATATCTTTTGAGTTATATAGTTTTGCTCTAGTACTTCACTTATATCATTTAGAGCACGGTGGTGGATTTGTTTTATAGAAACTATTGATCTCTCATGCTTCACTTAGATTATTTTGAGAGTCTTAAATAGCATGGTAATTTGCTTAAAATCCTAATGTGCTAGGTATTCAAGATTAGTAAAATTTTCTTATGAGTGTTTTGAATACTTAGAGAAGTTTGATGCTTGATGATGTATTTGAGATATGGAGGTAATAATATAAAAGTCGTGCTAGTTGAGTAGATGTGAAATTGAGATATGCTTGTGTTGAAGTTTGCAAGTCCCGTAGCATGCACGTATGGTAAACGTTATGCAACAAATTTGAAACATGAGGTGTTATTTGATTGTCCTCCTTATGAGTGGCGGTCGGGGACGAGCGATGGTCTTTTCCTACCAATCTATCCCCCTAGGAGCATGCACGTAGTGCCGAGGTTTTTGATGACTTGTAGATTTTTGCAATAAGTATGTGAGTTATTTAAGACTAATGTTGAGTCCATGGATTATACGCACTCTTACCCTTCCATACTTGCTAGCCTCTTCGGTACCGTGCATTGCCCTTTCTCACATTGAGAGTTGGCGCAAACTTCGCCGGTGCATCCAA
Organism: Triticum aestivum; assembly: GCF_018294505.1. Lineage (NCBI taxonomy): Eukaryota > Viridiplantae > Streptophyta > Magnoliopsida > Poales > Poaceae > Triticum > Triticum aestivum. Next base: position 97,837,963 of record NC_057800.1, read on the forward strand.
ACCCCGTGATATGATATGCACTTTAACACATAAACCTCCTTATATCCTCCTCAAAACAGCCACCATACCTACCTATTATGGCATTTCCGTAGCCATTCCGAGATATATTGCCATGCAACTTTCCACCATTCCATTTATCAGGACATATTCATCATTGTCATATTGCTTAGCATGATCATGTAGTTGACATAGTATTTGTGGCAAAGCCACCATTCATAATTCTTTCATACATGTCACCCTTGGATCATTGCATATCCCGGTACACCGCGGGAGGCATTCATATAGAGTCATACTTTGTTCTAGTATCGAGTTGTTAACATTGAGTTGTAAATAAATAGAAGTGTGATGATCATCATTTTCTAGAGCATTGTCCCAAGTGAGGAATTATAAAAAAATGGGAGAGAAAGGCCAAAAAAAGAGAAAGGCAAAACAAAAAAATGAGAGAGAAAGAGAGAAGGGACAATGTTACTATCCTTTGACACACTTGTGCTTAAAAGTAGCACCATAATCTTCATGATAGAGAGTCTCTTGTTTTCTCACTTTCATATACTAGTGGGAATTTTTATTATAGAACTTGGCTTGTATATTCCAACATTGGGCCTCCTCAAGTGCCCTAGGTCTTCGTGAGCAAGCAAGTTGGATGCACACCCACTTATTTTCTTTTGTTGAGCTTTCATACATTTTATGGCTCTAGTGCATCCGTTGCATGGCAATCCCTACTCCTTGCATTAACATCAATCGGTGGGCATCTCCATAGCCCATTGATTAGCCTCGTTGATGTGAGATTTTCTCCTTTTTTGTCTTCTCCACATAACCCCCCTCATTATATTCTATTCCACCCATGGTGCTATGTCCATGGCTCACGCTCATATATTGCGTGGAAGTTTATAGGTTTGAGATTACTAAAGTATGAAACAATTTGCTTGGCTTGTCATCGGGGTTGTGCATGATGAGAGCATTCTTGTGTGACGAAAATGGAGCATGACTAAACTATATGATTTTGTAGGGATGAACTTTCTTTGGCCATGTTATTTTGAGAAGACATAATTGCTTTGTTAGTATGCTTGAAGTATTATTATTTTTATGTCAATATAAACGTTTATCTTTAATCTTTCGAATCTGAATATTCATACCACAATTAAGAAGAATTACATTAAAATTATGCCAAGTAGCACTCCGCATCAAAAATTCTGTTTTATCATTTACCTACTCGAGGACGAGCAGGAATTAAGCTTGGGGATGCTTGATACGTCTCCAACGTATCTATAATTTTTGATTGCTCCATGCTATATTATCTACTTTTTTGGACATTATTGGGATTTATTATCCACTTTTATATTATTTTTGGGACTAACCTATTAACCGGAGGACCAGCCCAGAATTGTTGTTTTTTTGCCTATTTTGGGTTTCGAAGAAAAGGAATCTCAAACGGAGTCCAAACGGAATGAAACCTTCGGGAACGTGATTTTCTCAACGAACAAGACCCAGGAGACTCGGACCCTACGTCAAGACACAAAAGAGGAGGCCACGAGGTAGGGGGCGTGCCTACCCCCCCCCCCTAGGCGCGCCCTCCACCCTCGTGGGCCCCCTGTTGCTCCACCGACGTACTCCTTCCTCCTATATATACCTACATACCCCCAAACGATCAGATACAAAGCAAAAACCCTAATTCCACCGCCGCAACTTTCTGTATCCATGAGATCCCATCTTGGAGCCTATTCAGGAGCTCCGCCGGAGGGGGCATCGATCACGGAGGGCTTCTACATCAACAACATAGCCCCTCCGATGAAGTGTGAGTAGTTCACCTCAGACCTACGGGACCATAGTTAGTAGCTAGATGGCTTCTTCTCTCTTTTTGGATCTCAATACAATGTTCTCCCCCTCTCTTGTGGAGAACTATTCGACGTAATCTTCTTTTTGCGGTGTGTTTGTTGAGACCGATGAATTGTGGGTTTATGATCAAGTCTATCTATGAACAATATTTGAATCTTCTCTGAATTCTTTTATGTATGATTGGTTATCTTTGTAAGTCTCTTCAAATTATCAATTTGGTTTGGCCTACTAGATTGATCTTTCTTGCAATGAGAGAAGTGCTTAGCTTTGGGTTCAATCTTGCGGTGTCCTTTCCCAGTGACAGTAGGGGCAGCAAGGCACGTATTGTATTGTTGCCATCGAGGATAACAAGATGGTTTTTTTATCATATTGCATGAATTTATCCCTCTACATCATGTCATCTTACTTAAGGCGTTACTCTGTTTTCATTAACTTAATACTCTAGATGCATGCTGGATAGCGGTCGATGAGTGGAGTAATAGTAGTAGATGCAGGCAGGAGTCGGTGTACTTGTCTCAGACATGGTGCCTATATACATGATCATGCCTAGATATTCTCATAACTATGCTCAATTCTGTCAATTGCTCAACAGTAATTTGTTCACCCACTGTAGAATACTTATGCTCTCGAGAGAAGCCACTAGTGAAACCTATGGCCCCCGGGGCTATCTTCATCATATTAATCTCCTACTACTTAGTTATTTCCTTTGCTTTTTACTTTGCTTTTACTTTACTTTGCATCTTTATCACAAAAATACCAAAAATATTATCTTATCATATCTATCAGATCTCACTCTCGTAAGTGGCTGTGTAGGGATTGACAACCCCTTATCACGTTGGTTGCGAGGATTTATTTGTTTTGTGCAGGTGTGAGGGACTCGCGCGTAGCCTCCTACTGGATTGATACCTTGGTTCTCAAAAGCTGAGGGAAATACTTACGCTACTTTACTGCATCATCCCTTCCTCTTCGGGGAAAACCAACGCGTGCTCAAGAGGTAACAGTATACAAGATTAATAACAAAATTCTCTTATGAGTGTGTTGAATACTAAGAGAAGTTTGATGCGTGATGATTGTTTTGAGATATGGTGGTAGTGATATTAAAGTTGTGCTAGTTGAGTAGTTGTGAATTTGAGAAATACTTGTGTTAAAGTTTGTGATTCTCGTAGCATGCACGTACGGTGAACCGTTATGTGGTGAAGTCGGAGCATGATTTATTTATTGATTGTCTTCCTTATGAGTGGCGGTCGGGGACGAGCGATGGTCTTTTCCTACCAATCTATCCCCCTAGGAGCATGCGCATAATACTTTGCTTTGCTAACTTGTAGATTTTTGCAATAAGTATATGAGTTCTTTATGACTAATGTTGAGTCCATGGATTATACGCACTCTCACCCTTCCACCATTGCTAGCCTCTCTAATACCGCGCACCTTTCGTCGGTATCATACACCCACCATATACCTTCCTCAAAACATCCACCATACCTACCTATCATGGCATTTCCATAGCCATTCCGAGATATATTGCCATACAACTTTCCACTGTTCCATTTACTATGACACGGTCCATCATTGTCATATTGCTTTGCATGATCATGTAGTTGACATTGTATATGTGGCAAAGCCACCGTTCATAATTCTTTCATACATGTCACTCATGAGTCATTGCATATCCCGGTACACCGCCGGAGGCATTCACATAGAGTCATATTTTGTTCTAAGTATCGAGTTGTAATTCTTGAGTTGTAACAAAATAAAGGTGTGATGATCATCATTATTAGAGCATTGTCCCAAGTGAGGAAAGGATGATGGAGACTATGATTCCCCCACAAGTCGGGATGAGACTCCGGACGAAAAAAAAGAGGCCATAAAAAAAGAGAAGGCCCAAATAAAAAAATGAGAGAAAAAGAGAGAAGGGACAATGCTACTATCCTTTTTCCACACTTGTGCTTCAAAGTAGCACCATGATCTTCATGATAGAGAGTCTCCTTTCTTATCACTTTCACATACAAGTGGGAATTTTTCATTATAGAACTTGGCTTGCATATTCCAATGATGGGCTTCCTCAAAATGCCCTAGGTCTTCATGAGCAAGCAAGTTGGATGCACACCCACTTAGTTTCTTTTTGAGCTTTCATATACTCATAGCTCTAGTGCATCCATTGCATGGCAATCCCTACTCACTCACATTGATATATATTGATGGGCATCTCCATAGCCCGTTGGTACACCTAGTTGATGTGAGACTATCTTCTCCCTTTTTGTCTTCTCCACAACCACCATTCTATTCCACCTAAAGTGCTATGTCCATGGCTCACGCTCATGTATTGCGTGAAGATTGAAAAAGTTTGAGAACACCAAAAGTATGAAACAATTGCTTGGCTTGTCATCGGGGTTGTGCATGATTTAAATACTTTGTGTGGTGAAGATAGAGCATAGCCAGACTATATGATTTTGTAGTGATAACTTTCTTTGGCCATGTTATTTTGAGAAGACATAATTTCTTAGTTAGTATGCTTCAAGTATTATTATTTCTATGTCAATATTAAACTTTTATCTTGAATCTTTCGGATCTGAATATTCATACAACAATTAAGAAGAATTACATTGAAAATATGCCAAGTAGCATTCCACATCAAAAATTCTGTTTTTATCATTTACCTACTCAAGGACGAGCAGGAATTAAGCTTGGGGATGCTTGATACATCTCCAACGTATCTATAATTTTTGATTGCTCCATGCTATATTATCTATTGTTTTGGACATTATTGGGCTTTATTATACACTTTTATATTATTTTTGGGAATAACCTATTAACCGGAGGCCCAACCCAGAATTGCTAATTTTTTTTTGCCTATTTTTGAGTTTCGAAGAAAAGGAATATCAAACGGAGTCCAAACGGAACAAAACCTTCGGGAACGTGATTTTCTCACTGAACATGATCCAAGAGACTTGGACCCTACGTCAAGCAACCAACAGGGAGGCCACGAGGTAGGGGGCGCGCCCTCCACCCTCGTGGGCCCCCTGTTGCTCCACCGACGTACTTCTTCCTCCTATATATACCTACGTACCCCCAAATGATCAGATACGGAGCCAAAACCCTAATTACACCACTGTAACTTTCTGTATCCACGAGATCCCATCTTGGGGCCTATTCCGGAGCTCCGCTGGAGGGGGCATCGATCATGGAGGGCTTCTACATCAACACCATAGCCTCTCCGATGAAGTGTGAGTAGTTTACCTCAGACCTACGGGTCCATAGTTATTAGCTAGATGGTTTCCTCTCTCTTTTTGGATCTCAATACAAAGTTCTCCCCCTCTCTTGTGGAGATCTATTCGATGTAATCTTCTTTTGCGGTGTGTTTGTTGAGACTGATGAATTGTGGGTTTATGATCAAGTTTATCTATGAACAATATTTGAATCTTCTCTGAATTATTTTATGTATGATTGGTTATCTTTGCAAGTTTCTTCGAATTATCAGTTTGGTTTGGCCTACTAGATTGATCTTTCTTGCAATGAGAGAAGTGCTTAGCTTTGGGTTCAATCTTACGGTGTCCTTTCCCAGTGACAGTAGGGGCAGCAAGGCACGTATTGTATTGTTGCCATCCAGGAGAACAAGATGGGTTTTTTTATCATACTGCATGAATTTATCCCTCTACATCATGTCATCTTACTTAAGGCGTTACTCTGTTCTTATGAACTTAATACTCTAGATACATGCTGGATAGCGGTCGATATGTGGAGTAATAGTAGTAGATGCAGGCAGGAGTCGGTCTACTTGTCTTGGACGTGATGCCTATATACAAGATCATACCTAGATATTCTCATAACTATGCTCAATTTTGTCAATTGCTCAACAGCAATTTATTCACCCACCATAAAATACCTATGCTCTTGAGAGAAGCCACTAGTGAAACCTATGGCCCCCGGGTCTATCTTGATCATATTAATCTTCCAATACTTACTTATTTTCATTGCCTTTTATTTTACTTTGCATCTTTATCATAAAAATACCAAAAATATTATCTTATCATATCTATAAGATCTCACTCTCGTAAGTGACCGTGTAGGGATTGACAACCCCTTATCGCGTTAGTTGCGAGGATTTATTTGTTTTGTGCAGGTGCGAGGGACTCGCACGTAGATTCCTACTGGATTGATACCTTGGTTCTCAAAAACTAAGGGAAATACTTACGGTACTTTGATGCATCACCCTTTCATCTTCAAGGGAAAACCAACGCAGTGCTCAAGAGGTAGCAGTGCTCTCGGTGCGGCCTGGTCAACGTGGTCAATGACCGACATGCATCCGAATTGGACTGTACGTGCAGAGGCTAATAGCTAGGTCCACGACCGCACGCAAGAAAATGCCTCCTTATTACGTGCAAAATAATGATTCCTCCACCTAACATCTGGCACCCACTGAAAGGGCCTCTCTATTTCATGAAAAAAACATTACCCCCGCTGATAGCTCGGACCCACCAGCTATATCTTCAAACGCAAGGAAGTGCCTCCTTACTACGCACAAAAAAATGAATACTCCCCCTTCTAGCTAGGACCCAATATAGTGGGAGGCTGACTTGTGGGCCTACTAAGTTGACTAGGACGGAGGGCTTAGTCAGCTTAGTCAATATACACGATTCTAGCTCCAGTGATCGTACGATGTCCATCCAACGGCCGTAGTGCTTCTTCAACCTCTGGTCTTCTTGCTCCAGCTGCCCAAACCAGCACCGGTCGTGCCTCGTGCTCCTGCCTCCCATGGCCGGCTGCGATGCCGCGGAGGCCTCACCGCCCCCTACTACTCCCACTGCTGGCCAGGCCATCCCTCTACTCACCCACACCCCTTGTTTTTCTGCGGTGACGGCAGCCTCACACCGTAGCCGAACCAGTGAACCCTCGTACTCCTCTCCGCGTGGGCATCCACTGTCGCGTCTTCCCCCGCTCCGCGTCGTCCCCTTCCAAGGCCTTGTTGTCGTCCACGGCCTTGGTGCTCTCGGCGCGGCGTGGTAAATGTGGACAATGACCGACTTCCATCAGAAGAGTACTGTACATGGAGAGGCTGACGGCTGGGTCCATGGCAACCGCAAGGAAGTGCCTCCTTATTACGCGCAAAATAATTATTCCTGCACCTGACAACGGGGACCCATCGGACGGTCCATCGTATTTCGTGAAAAAACGTTTCCCCCTGACTGCTGGGACCCACCAACTACGTCTTCACACGCAAGGAAGTGCGTCCGGGCAAAAAAAATGATTCGCCCCCTCACTGCTGGGACCCACCAGCTATATCTTCGCACGCAAGGAAGTTCTTGACAGTCGGGACCCACCTGGTCGAAGCGTACGTAGCGTTGTCATTCTGGTCGCGAACGTGTACATACATACTGGTCGATGTAGAGCGCGCACGTGTCGTAGTAGAGGCGCGCATGTAGCATGTACATGTACGTACATCGGCCAGTGTGCAAGAAAGAAAATACGGCCACGTACGTACATACGGGCGGGGTCCTGAACACCTACTCGCGCATACGTACGGCCAGGGCTCGTGTACATGGCTGGGTCAGAACGAAGAAACTGCGTCATCGTCGTGTTCATGGGGAGGCAACGGAATGCGTCGTGTTCATCAGGAAGAAACGGAACGCGTGGGAGCCAACCGGCTTGGACGGAACAGCCGATGGAAACGAGGCCTGGCGTACCACAGAACAGAGGAAACGGCCTTGTGTTCGACCGGCCACGGTCGAAATGGGATCATGTTCATTGGGCCGCAAAACGGAGGAAATGAACTTTTTTTGGACCTCCTACGGTCGAAACAGGGTCCTGATGATCGGGAAGGGTGTGGCGTACAGCAAAACATAGGAAACAGACTTGTGTTGGAGCGCTACGGTCGAAACGGGGGTCATGTTCATCGGGAGGGGTGTGGCGTACCGCAAAACAGGACTCCACGGGATACTGTTCATCTCCACCGTCGACCCCCTCCAGCCTCCATGGGCTACTGTTCATCCACCGTCGACCTCCTCCAGCCTCCACCTGCGACTGTTCATCCACGGGCTCTTGTTCATTCAGCCTCCACCGCACGCTACTCCACCGACTACTGTTGAACCAGCCCTCTCCATGGGCTCCTATTCAACCACCCCTCCACGGGCTACTTTTCATCTAGCCATCGACCGTCTACTGTTCATCCAACCCTCCACGGGGTCGTCCTGTTCATCCAACCCTCCACGGGGTCCTGTTCATCCAGCCCCAACCGGCTCGATCGATCGGGGTCTTGTTCATCCAGAGGCAACACCACGGGGTCCAGTTCATCCACCCCCACTGGGAACTGTTCATCTAGACCACCCCAGCAACACTCACTATTCATCCAGAGGCAGCATCGATCGGCTTCAGTTAGTAGCAGTAGCGAAGGAATCACTCAGGTTCAGTAATGTAGCTAGTGCAATCGCTCAGGTTCAGTTAGAGCCCAACGCCTCGCTCGGGTTCAGTTAGAGCCCAACGCCTCGCTCGGGTTCAGTTAGAGCCCAACGCCTCGCACACACACACGTATGTGTATGAGAGAAACACGCATCGCTCGGCCCTCGACCACCCACCGTAACCGGGAACTCCCCGAAATTTTCCTCGCCCTCGCTTCTACCATGGTTTTTTCCGTCATGGACGGCCCAAAGAATGTCATGCAGCTGCGTCTCCGGCTCGCCTAGGATGAAAAACCCATTTTGTATCATGATTTTTTGTCATAGAAGTAGGAGCCCACCACATCTATGATGATACTGGGTTTTGTCACAATTATCGTCATAGAAGTGTCATAAGTATGACAGAAAAAAATTTCATTCAGCCCAAAATGTCACGGATGTGTCTTTTTTTGTAGTGGAGTGAATATCGATACAGACATTTTGATATGCAACATTTTGTTACTATCACCATGCATGCTCCTGCTCTATTTAATCGATAGGTCAAAAGTGATATTATGTCCCTCTAGAGAAAGATGAAGCGCAACAGGCAATGGAAGAAGTTGCACGTCTTCCGGTGGCCAATGCGCAGAACGCTAGACCATCATGACTTTTACACATACGAGTAGTAGCATCAAGCAAGTTAGGCCAAAAGCCTAACCTTGGGGAGTACATATTCTCACCGATAATTTATTCATGTTATCACATATTCTTTACACTTTTGTGTGTTCATCTTTCTTTGTATCTCCATGTTTTGCTTTTATTTGCTCCCTTTTGTGTGTTTATTAAAATTTTGAAAACCCCCAAAATATTTCTCACTTCTTTTTCGGTTGTCTTTCTTTGTTTGCGAGTTTGTTTTATTAAAACAAAATCCTAAAATATTTCTCGTTTCTTTTTTGAATCCTTCAATGTAATTTTCTCACTTTTTGCCTTTCTTCGTTTATTTGCATTCTTCAGAAAAACCAAAAGCTCCAAAAATATTAAGAGTATTTCTTTGAATTTCTTTTATTGAGTCGAAGTAAGGAGAAGGTATCCACAAAGGATTTCCACTTGGCTCGTATGCATTTTATTGTGTATCTAATGAAAGGCCAAATATTTCGTTTTCTGCTCCTTTGTATATAGTGTTGCAGATTTCAGCTTAGTCTGCGGCACACTTTCACTATGTTATATTTTCCACATCATTCGGTCATGCAAATGAAAGTAGATACTAATGATGATTTGATGAAGTGGTCGTGGTGAAGAAGAGCTGGTATGAACTCTACTTGTTTCTTGTTTTTGTAAAATGTTTGCCTTAGTAGTCTTGATGCAGCCTATTATAAATAAACATGTGTATGATGATGATTAGAGTTCACAGTTGCTCATGCAATGCTTAATTAGATAGGAGTGGATAATATGTTATCTTAGGTGTCAACATGCATGAAATTGAACATGATGCGGCATGTTTGGATGATATCCTCCTGACCTTCTCTGAGAAAATCAAGTGGCTTGACTTGGCACATGTTCGCGCATTTAGCTGATTCAGATCCAATATTGCCTCCATGATATTTATGTTAAGAGTATTTATATCCTCCCCATTCTAATGTTCAATGTTAATTATTTAAAATGCATGATTATCACTTTTATCGCTCTCTAATTTGTCACTTCCCCGTCCATTGCTAGCCTTTGACTGTACTAAGCGGAAATAGTGCTTGTGCATCCAAAATCCTAAAACAAAAGTTATGTCATAAGAGTCCGTTATATCTACCTATATGTGGTATCACCTTGCCATTTCAAGTAAATTTGCATGTGCCATCTCTAAGCCTTCAAATGAATATCTGTTTCGTGCGCCCAAAGCTCATGGAGCGGCAGGGTAGTCAATATCTTCCATGCTATGTGGGTTTACCTCATGACGGGAGTTTATTCACTCATCAATCTTGAGGGAGGCTGGTAACAAGGATGCCTAGTCCTGAATTATTTTATAAAAAATGCTCCCTCAGATAGTTGATTGTTAGCAGGCACCAGTGGATTCGGCTACCCATGGTTTATGTTAGTATGATGGTCCGGGAGTAAAACTTTTTTCTTGGGAACTACCATCAACGTGTTTAGCATGGAAAATATTGGGGACTCTGTTGTAAAATATGGACTAAAAAGTACATCTCTCAAAATGAAATTATTTCTATTTTAAACAATGAACTCTGGTACATAAGCAAATCCCCACTTCCCTCTATGAAGGGCCTATCATTTAGTTTATTATTGAGTCATCACCTTCTCATTCAAGCACCAATATGGAGAGCTCTATTGTCATTCTTAGTTTAACATGCATTTGGTCTAATTAATGTTGGGTGTGAGCATGACTGGATGTCTTCTATCTTGAATTACAATGTCTAGTCGTTGCTTAAACTTTAGAGGTGCTCTGCATTTATGTTTTGTGGTCTCATAAAGGGCTAGTGAGATACCATTCTATGATATTGTATCATAATTATTTTGACAAAGAGTTGGTATTTGAGATATAGTATTATCGCTCCCTAGTTGGTTGTGTTATTGACGAGTAAATGTGGCCTCTAAGTATTATCATATATGTGTTTACTTCATGATACTGGTTGAAAACTTGATTACTAGTTAATATTATATACAACAACAAAAGCAAATGAGTTTGTTGAAGTATTTATTTATCACTTTTAGTTTGTCAAGTGAATTGCTTGAGGACAAGCAATTCACTTAAGCTTGAGGGAGTTGATACGTCTCCACTGTATCTACTTTTACAAACACTTTTGCTCTTGTTTTGATCTCTAGTTTGCATGATTTGAGTGAAACGAACCTGAACTGACACTGTTATCAGCAGAACTACCTTCATGTTGTTTTTTGTCCAGGAATAAAATGTTCTCGGAATTGGACGAAACTTTACGGACATTTATTTTGGAATAAATGAAAATAACTAGAGCAAAGAAGTATGAGAGGGGATACCAAGTGCCCACAAGCTAGGGGCACGCCTACCTCCTAGAGCACGCCATGGTGGCTTGTGGGGCCCCTGGACCACTTCCTCGCCTAATTCCAGCGCTATATACTTCGTCTTCCCGAGAAAAAAACAGAGAGAAAGTTTCATCATATTTTACGATACAGAGCCACCACCACCTCTTGTTCTTCATCGGAAGCCCTGATGTGGAGTCCATTCGTTGCTCCGGAGAGTGGGATTCATCGCCATCGTCATCACTAACCCTTCCCCATAAAAAAATTCATGATTCTCACAATCATGTGTGAGTAATACCCTTGTAGGCATACTAGAGTAGATGGAGATGGATGAGATTTGATATGTAATCATGTCAATTTGTTAGGGCTTGATCCCTAGTATCCACTATGTTCTGAGATTGATGTTGCTATAACTTTGCTATGCTTAATGCTTGTCACTAGGGTCCGAGTGCCATGATTTCATATCTAACAAATTATGTTGTCATGAACATATTTGATTTGCTGGTCTTACCTGCAAGTTGTGTGCACCTGTTATAGTTTTGAACCTTAGATCCCCAAGGTGACACTGATTGGGATATCGACGGGGATGACTTTAACGTGAGGATTTCGTGTATTCACCATGTGTTAATTCTTTTTCCAGATCTCTATTAAAAGGAGTGCCTTAATTACCCTTATTTTTCATTAGGACCTCGCTGCCACGAGAGGGTAGGACAAACGATGGCAGGCAAGTGCATACCACAAGCACGTATGACTATTTACGGAATTCATGCCTATATATGATTGATAAATTGGAGCTATTGTGTGTCAGTCTAGGTTGTGATAAATACATATTGAAAACCATTTGAATATCCATCATCACTCCATGCCTACGCTTTAATACTATTGCCTTTGCTCCAGTTACTACTATTCTGCTAGTTACATATCTGCTACTACTATTGTTACTGCTACTATTACCATTACTAATGCTATCAATATTATCATATTACTCTGTTACTAATAAATTTATGCAAGGAACTAATTTCTCAGGTGTAGTTGAATTGACAACTCAACTGCCAAGGCTTATACATATTCTTTGGCTCCCCTTGTGTCGAATCAGTAATTTGGGTGAAATACTATCCTTGAGGACTGTTGCAATCCCCTATATTTGTGGGTCATCAACTAACCGGGTCTAGAGTTCATGCTATGCTCGTAGTTCGTAGCGAGTTGTAGTCATTTTGTACTTGCACTTCTCTCTTTATAAGGCTATGGATGCAATTGGGTACTCTCAAAAAAGTAGTAACTAGTAAAGAAATAAGAAAGAGGCGTGGATTTTGAGTCTAGATGCCTCCATCTGTCTATTAATTATTTCTCCTAAAAATCAATTAACTATTAACAAGAGATGATGAAAAATTACTTGTCGAAAACAAATTTGCAAGAGAAAAAAGGGGCAATACAAATAACCCAAAGCCATCATAAAGCATGACCGAGCACACGAAACCATGTCTTCGCTAGTTGGACTGGCTACCAACACACACTTTATGCATGTCATTGAATGAGAGCATCATCGAGGTAGCGTGAGTGTCATCGATGTAACTTCTCCTTGAGCCATTGACTCCAATTTTGCCACAATTAACCATCTTCGATGCCTTTATCGCAAGAACTACGTGATTTCCACACCGATCTATGACAAATAGTCGGCCACACATGCCATCAACTAGATAGCTTTGATTCTGAAGGTGAGCAACAAGATCGGAGAAACACATGGTTTTCTCCAAAGAGTGTCAGCTGCAAATGAACGTGATAGAATGAACACCCAGAATCTTGGCACAACCCAACCACAACCGGAAGCTATCTCACTACCACACTGTTGGGGAACGTAGCATGCAATTTCAAAACATTTCCTACGATCAGCAAGATCTATCTAGGAGATGCATAGCAACGAGAGGGGGAGAGTGTGTCTACGTACCCTCGTAGACCGAAAGCGTAAGCATTAGGTTAACGCGGTTGATGTAGTCGAACGTCTTCACTATCCAACCGATCCAAGCACCGAACGTATGTCACCTCCATGTTTAGCACAAGTTCAGCTTGATGATGTCCCTCGAGCTCTTCATCTAGTAGAGGGTCGAGGGAGAGTTCCGTCAGCACGATGGCATGGTGACGGTGATGGTGATGTGATCCGCACAGGGCTTCACCTAAGCACTACGTCGCTATGACCAGAGGAGTAAACTATGGAGGGGGGCACCGCACACGGCTAAGAGAAATCTTGGTTTGTCTTTGGGGTGCCCCCCGCCCCCGTATATAAAGGGGGAGGAGGAGGCCGACGGACTAGGAGGGGCGCGCCAAGGGGGGAGTCCTACTTGGACTCCTTGTCCAAGTAGGATTCGACACCCCACCTTTTCCTTCCAACGGAGGGGGAAAGAGGGAAGAAGAGGAGAGGAAGAGGGAAAGGGTGGCCGCTCCCCCTCCCCTTCCTATTCGGAATCCCCTTGCGGGGCGCGCGTGCCTCCCCCTTGTGGGCTATCCCCTCTTCTCTCCCATGGCCCATGAGGCCCATGATTTCCCCCGGGGGGTTCCAGTAACCCCTCGGTACTCCGATAAAATACCAGAATCACTCAAAACCATTCCGATGTCCGAATACGGCCTCCCAATATATGAATATTTACCTCTCGACCATTTCGAGACTCCTCGTCATGTCCGTGATCTCATACAAGACTCTGAACAAACTTCGGTCACCAAAACACATAACTCATAATACAAATCGTCATCGAACGTTAAGCGTGAGGACTATGTAGACATGACCGGGACACATCTCCGGTCAATAACCAATAGTGGAACTTAGATTCTCATATTGGCTCCTACATATTCTACGAAGATCTTTATCGGTCAAACCGCATAACCACATACGCCATTCCCTTTGTCATCGGTATGTTACTTGCCCGAGATTCAATCGTCGGTATCATCATACCTAATTCAATCTTGTTACTGGCAAGTCTCTTTACTCGTTCTGTAATGCATTATCCCGCAAATAACTCATTAGTTACATTGCTTGCAAGGCTTATAGTGATGTGCATTATCGAGAGGGCCCAGAGATCCCTCTTTGATACTCGGAGTGACAAATCCTAATCTCGATCTATGCCAAATAAACAAACACCTTTGGAGACACCTATAGAGCATCTTTATAATCACCCAGTTATGTTGTGACGTTTGGTAGCACACAAGGTGTTCCTCCGGTATTCGGGAGTTGCATAATCTCATAGTCAAAGGAATATGTATAAGTCATGAAGAAAGCAATAGCAATAAAACTAAACGATCATAATGATAAGCTAACGGATGGGTCTTGTCCATCACATCATTCTCTAATGATGTGATCCCGTTCATCAACTGACAACACATGTCTATGGTCAGGAAACTTAACCACCTTTGATTACCGAGCTAGTCAAGTAGAGGCATACTAGGGACACTCTGTTTCTCTATGTATTCACACATGTACTAAGTTTCTGGTTAATACAATTCTAGCATGAATAATAAACATTTATCATGATATAAGGAAATATAAATAACAACTTTATTATTGCCTCTAGGGCATATTTCCTTCACACACACAATGACACAAACTGGAAGCTTGAACCCCCATGATGCGTCCAAAATACTTCACATTTTTTCTCCCACTTTGTTCATTTATTCTATCAATTCACACATATTTCTAACCAAATTGTGACTCTTGCGCACTTTAAAATCTCATCACAACACACTCGCAATATTTCCACCTTAGCAACAATTGTAATATGGATAGCAATTAACTTGCAAGCACATTCTGATAAACCTCTATAAGAGGCAGAGACCATTTCCTATGCTCCCCGTGGGATCAACGCTCTTACTTTGAAAAGAGTACAACTAAATCATGTGCACTTGGAGCATATCATTACTGTGATATCATAGTCGTCCAGTTGGATAGTGAAGATTTGTACATTGAAGTTGTTGTAAGTTTGAGTTAAGCTCGTGGAGGTCACAAACTTGTTCCAAGACTTTAATTTGCTAAGCTAGTGTACCTTATTAGTTGATGGCCTTTGTTATTTCATATTTCAATTCATCGTATCCAATTTTATTCATAGTTGTTGATCATTATTTGTGCAAGTTCTACCTAACAAGTTTGTTATTTGAGTGATTTTGTTTCATGTTTTAATGCAATCTTAACCACAATTTTAGTTAGTTTATCGATCAATTATTTGCAAGTTATGCACCTCATGTATGTAATTTTTGGTTTATTTATTTTGACTTCTTATTAATTGTTTTATTTTTTATATTATAATTGTAGTGCAAGTTCTGCCTATCAACCTTTAGTACTTGATTTTCCTTATTTTTGTTGCAATGCAAGTATTTCAATTGATTTGTACCTTAGTTGCATTCTTTGTATTCTTCATTATTTAGTCTTTCATAGAAAGACCAAATCAATTATATTTGCCTTATTGATTGCTTCATATAGAGTTCCAAATCTTGTGTTGCTCCCTATATTACGTTTGATATCTTTTGAATTCCATTGACATTTTTTGTATTGTTTATTATTTATGTGCAATTTCTTTTGACGTTCACTGAATTTTCTTGCATGTCCTTAATTTTTTGTAACTGCATTGAATGTATCTGCTGAAATTATTCCTTCTCATGTTGCAGTCATTGTTGGGAAATACACGTAGCTTCTACTGTCTATCTATGCAATCCACAAATAACGTTAGTAAAATAATTTAGTGATAGTTCAAATTATTTCTACTACACGAGAACTTCTCTATTTTTTCTTTTGGTTTTTAGGGTGATTGATGATGTCAAATTCCTTCTAATGTACAAAAACCATATGTATTTTGTGTTTTTCTTCTTTAGGGTAGTAGGCATCCTCAAAATCTTTGAACTATAGAAAAAAATTCTAAAATTTGATTTTGTTTTCTATAGGGTAGTAGGTAGTCTCAAGTTCTCTCTATTATAGGAAAACTCTTGTGATATTTTTTGTTTTCTTTATGGTAATAGGCAGCCTCAAATTCTTTCTACTATAGAAGAACTTCTGTAGTTTGACCCTTTTTCATCTTTAGGGTATTAGACAACCTTAAATTCTTTCTACTACAGAAAATCTTACATGTTTTGTTTTTCTTATTCTTGTTTTGGTTATGGTTGTTATTTCATTAACAATTTTCAGTAGTTCTACTAACATTTTTTGAGTGTATGTGCACAATTCGATCAAGAATGCAAAATCTACTATGTTTTTTGACTGTAATTGCACAATTACTAGGAATGCAGGTTCTGCTATATGAATGCATGTTATGTTGATGTGTGCAAGTTCTGCTGTACGTTTGATTTATTTGAAGAATGTAAGTTGTCCTTCTAGCTCTTCAACTACTTCATATAACTTGATGTACTTTTTCATCTAGTTCTTACTTAGCTTGTTTCTTTTAATTTTCGGAAGTTTCAACAAGGTTGCAAGTACATTTATCCCAATTTACTGGATGTCGATCTCATCATGTGCACAAGGCAAGTAGTTATTTATTAGTACAAATTCTTTCAACTATATAAGAACTTTTGTTATTTGGTGTTGTTTTCTTTAGGATAATATGCAACTTCGAATCCTTTCTACTATAGAAAAATTTCTTTAATTTGACTTTGTCTTATTTAGAGTAATAGGAAACCTCGAATTCTTTCTACTATGGTAAACCTTTTGTATTTTGATTTTGAATTCTATATTATTATTTTGGCGCTCATTTCATTAACAAATTTCAGTAGTTCTACTAATGATTTGGACTGTATGTGCATAGTTTGATTAAGAATGCAACTTATACTATTTGTTTGACTTCAATTACACATTTCATAGGGATGCAAGTTCTGTTGTGAAGAGTGCAAGTCCTGCTATGATCTATGTAAGTTATGCTATAAGGTTGATTTGAATTGAATAATGCATGTTGTCCTTCTAGTTCTTCTACTACTTCCTGTAATTTGATGTACTTTTTCATCTATTTCTTACTTAACTTGTTTCTTTCAATTTTCTGAAGTTCCACCAAGGTTACAAGTACATCTATCCCAACTGACTGGATGTGGATCTCATCATGTGCACAAGGCAAGTAGTTATTTATTGGCTAGAATTTTTTTCGACTATAGAAGAACTTTTGTAATTTGGTTTTGTTTTCTTTAGTATAATAGGAATTATTTTGATGATTATTTCATTAAAAAAGTTCAGTAGTTCCACTAACAAATTCTAGTATATGTTTTGACTGTAATTGCATGCTTCATAGGGATGCAACTTCTGTTATGATGAGTGCAAGTTCTGATATTACTTTGATTAAATATTAAAGAATGCAAGTTATCTATCTAGTTCTTCTACTTATATGTGTAATTTGTTCTATTTTTTGCCTAGTTCTTACTCGTATTGTTTCTTTCCATTTCGGGTGGTTCCACAAGGTTGCAAGTAAATATATCCCAATTGTCTAGATGTAGATCTCATCATGTGCACATTTCAGAAGATTTAAGTTGAAACTTCAGATTTCTCATAACTAGGTGAGTTCGCCACTCACTTATTGTTGGATCATGTTCTGTTGAACTTTTTTCCTTCTTTTTTTTACTTCTTCTTCTTCTTCTTCTTCTTCTTCTTCTTCTGCATTGTGTTTTCTTCAAGATCATCGGTGTTCACCATGGCTCTCTTCTGTTGTTGTAGTGACGATGACTAATCGTTAGGGGAGGGTGTGTTGGATTGCATGCAAGTGATTTGATCAAGAGCACTTCCTTTGTGTTTTTCTATTTTTGTGTTAAGTGAGTAGAAGGTTAATGGCTGTATGGTTTTGTTTGAGACTCACCCAACCCATCTATGTTTTTTCGGCTTCTTTTTCGAATGAAAATGTGATCTGCTAGTGAAAAAAGCAACTGGAAACGAATTTCGGGAATGTCGATTTTGGTTGTATGAAGACCAGTTGGGCCGTTCAACCACAATTCAACAGCACAATCAAAATTAACTTAGACAAAAACTAAATTAATTTGACTTACACATAGTCGCTCCCCATGGTATCTAATTTATTGAGTTTAGTCTTAGACATGTTATGATGAGGAGATGATAGCATGAATGATGTGCATTAGACATAGTAAACTAGGATGGGGGTGTGCGTGGTTAGCATAGTGAGATGAAAGGCAAAAGAGCTTGCACTTGGTGGAATTTTCTTTGATGGTTACACTAAGGATGAAAATGTGTAGTTTATTGTCTCTCTATTTTTTGGGAGGCTGTTTTTTTGAAACACATATAAACTCTATTCATTTGAAATAACAGTTACATCATTTATGAGGATGGGTACAATTTCATTCAAAGGCTCCTCAAACCAGTTATGAGTCAGAGAAAATCTAGCCAACCTACCAAGCGCATGAGAAACCATATTTTCTTACAATGTTTGAAGTTAGCTATAGAAAATCACAAGCAATATGATAGCATTGTCGAGAACTGCCGTCACCGCACCGATAGATCTTCCTCCATTATTCATGGTGTCAATGACCTTCAAATTATCAGAGTTAACAATGCAAGGATTTGCATCCTACCATTTGTGTAAGGAATAGACCGAATCTAAGAGTCGAAGCTTCAACCACTAGGGCATCCGCACACCACTCAATCTTCCAATTCCCCAACAACGAATTTGCCTTTATCTTCCCTCATGACTGCCCCAACTATGCCCCTAAGAAGGTCTTGATCAAAAGAAGAATCGGCATTAAGTTTAATGAAACCCACAGGGGGACAAATCCAACCCCCTCTTTTGATGGTATCATTTGGAGAGGAAGCAATAACATTGTCTGCCGTTAGAGCATGAATCCCCATAGTAATCTGACTATCCCCTCATGAACCAATTTACGCTTTTCCCACCACAAATACTAGGAAAAACTTCCAATCATCTCGCGAGCATTCTACAGATCCATAATAGACAAATCATGGTCCAGCAAAAGAAGTAAGAACCCCAGAACCGCCTCACTAGCACGATCAACTTCACATGCTCATATAATAATTTCGTCCATCACAAACTTTGCCAAACCTCACTGGCTTTATTGCAAAGAAACAAAAGTGCTTTATATCTTATGGACCAGAAGAACAAGGACATTTGGGTGAGATTTTCAGATGTCTATTGGCAAGCGTAACACAACACGGAAGGGTGCCATACAACATATGCCAAACATTTCTTTTACCTTTCTAGACATGATAACTTCCAAATCTTAGACCAAATAGTGTTGTTTGTCCCATTCAGTTGTTACATCACAGTTTCCTCCCAATGTGATGATCCCATTCCACAAAATAAGCTGACCGAACCGAAAACATCCCATTTTTCGTGTAACTCCAAGCGACAAAATTTGACATGTCGTGTTGAGGAAGAGGGATAATGAGGACCCGTTATGCATCGATTAGCCACACCATTTCTCTCACTAGATCTTCATCTCAGTTATTAGAAACCAAATCAAGAAAATCCGCCACCTTAGATAACGGATGACCCCCTTTAGGGCTGATAACTTTTCTATTAGCACATCCTGGAATCCAAGCATCATCCCAAATATGAATATTCTAAATATTCCTAGCTCTCTATATATACCCATGTTTCAGAGAATTCACTCTCCTCATAATATTTTGCCAAGTAAATCAGGATCATTTTTAACTTTGTATTCAGTAAATCACAATTAGAAAAATACCAAACTCTCAAAATAGTGGCACACAAAAAGAGTCGGGGTTCTCAAGAAGACGCTAAACCTATTTTGCCTGCATCGTCGGATTGAAACAATGGATAGCACGAAAACCCACCCCTCCTTAATTCTTTGGGACACACATTTTCACCAGGCCATCCAATGCATCCTCCTCTGGCTGTCCTTGTTTTCTCCTAAAAAATGCGACACTGTCTCACCTTTTTAGGATTTTTAAAGACCGTCATTTCTTATGAGGGAATATCTTGAATGACATACTTGGCTAGTTAACCCCATATTGGCTACCTAACCTAAATATCAATCAGAAAACAACCAGTTTTATCCAACCCCATATTGGCTAGCTAACCTAAATATTTGTCATTGAGGGTTTAGACTGGTACACATATGTTATCTAGTCTCCACACTCGTATTAGAACTAAAAAATATGATAGATTTATCAACACTCACCATTTGCCCCAAGCAACACAATAAGAATTCAGAACCGACTTCAAAGACTAAACATTATGCATATTAGCTCTTATGAGGATCAACGAGTCATATGAAGGTTATAAAGGACCTCCCCGCCATAAACCTCTCGTAGGCTTGAAGCGCTCACTTTCTTCCGCATTAAACCAAACCCGGTAGTGGATACACATCGCATGATAAAATTACCCAATTATCTCGGAAGCATAGCAAAAATTCGTCCATAATCTTGATGCATATCAAGTTTGATAGTTGTAAAATCCCAAATTTCGATTTGAATGTTATACATAGGTCATCATATGCATATCATATTTTATTTGCATTTTGGTTGTGATCCTAGAAATCTTAAGCAACTCAAGGACCCAAGGAGAGAGTTGGGGATTTCATTTATTTTCATATTTGAATTTTCTCAAATTTGAAAAAAAAAAGAGGGATCACTTTGATTTTAATATTTTTCTCTCAAATTATTTCCAATATTTAATTTAAAGAGAGAAGATAATATGACTTCTTCAAAAAGAGAGGAATATTGGAGGAAAATTTTAAAAATCAAATATATAATTTATTTGGATTTTATTTGCTATTTTATTTGAAATAGAAAAAAAATATGCATTTTTAGGCCAGAAAAATGTTCACTTTGTTCTAAATATTTTATTTAGACGGCGAAAATTGTTTTTGAATTTTTTTTTATTTTATTAGGATTTTTATTCGGCGGAATTTATTTAAAAAAAAAGTTCCCGCCCGACTAGGCCTAAGGCCCAGCCGAGCAGCCGCGACCTAGCTCTCCCGCGCCGCCTTCCTCCCGCGCGCCGCTGTGCTCGGCACGGACGCCGAGGGGCAGTCCGAGCCGGACTCCGCCCCGGGCCGGCCCCCTCCCCAAGCCACACCGCCGCCCTGCCCCCTTAAATAGCCGCCGCCCCCGCCGCCTCTCACCACCCCACCACCGCAGCCACCGCCGCCGCCTCAAGCCGCACGCCGCCACCACTTTTGCCGCTGCCGCCCACTAGCGCCGCCCCACCGGAGCCGCCCCGCGCCACCATTCACCTCGCTGGAATCCCGCCTCGCCGCCGACCCCGGTTTTTGTCGTGAACTGGTAAAACCACCGGTTCATTTCATTTTTTTCGGTTTACGTTCTAGATCGGTTTTTATTTTAGGGTTAGGGTTTTCTCGGTTTTCCGGTCAGATCCATTTAGCGAACGTTCACCCAAATGCCTCTGTTCGTGAACGCATTCGTCCGTTCGTCTGTGTTCGCAAAAGTCCGTTTGTTAGTCTTTTCTTTTTTTCGGATAGGGACCCATCCACGATTATTTTTATTACAGATTAGCCCCTGATTTTCAAACGCTCGCAACTTTTTAACCGTTCGTCCAAATCCAGTGAAACCAGTGCCAAAATCTTTGTCTCGAACCCCTCTTTCCAGTTAACCAACTTGAACATGATTTTGACAATTTAAATTTTGGTTGCAAGCAGATTTGATTTGAACTTCTTTTGACCGCAGTTTGAGTTTCGTAGCTCTGATTCGATTGATTCTTTTTGCAAATCGAAGCTCTTCTCTTGAACTTTCGATTTGGATCTTTTATCTTGAGTTTTACCCTTGCATCTATTGCTTGAGCGCTTATGTGTGCTATTTTTTGTTTGCGATAGAGTTTTCGGAGTGCGAAGCGTGCTACTACGAGTCACTAGGGTTTTTAGATCGTCAGCAAGGCAAGTAACACTTTGATCATACCCTTTGTTACCCAGTTTTTATGCATTAGTTTCAACCCTCAAACATTGCATGAGTAGGATCTGCTTAACATGTGGGTATTGGGAAGTAGTTGATGACGTATAACCTATTGTCCTTTATGCAAACCTTGGGAGTTACTTCTACGTTATGCTTATACTGCTATGCTATGCTCATAGACGTGGTTTGGTTGAGTGTATCCATGACAGTTGTGAGAGTTGTTAAATAATGGTTAACTTAAGGTGGCTACTTTAATACAAATCTGGGTGGATTGGTTGAGGCACCCTGGAGTACCCAGTGGTTGTCTGGGCACCTGGAGCAATCCGACGCTATCCTGGGATATCCTGGAGTACCCGTGTGATCATCCTATGGTTCGCCACCCAGGCTCAAAGGGATCATAAGATCATTCATGCTAGAAACTTCCGCGTGTAGCCACAAGCCATTATAGGCTCTGGCATAGTTGAGTAAGTTGTGGGAAACCTTTCCATGATGGGCTAGCAGATGTAGGGGATTGTAGGTGTACCGGCCTATCTATTGGTTAAGGGGACCTCTTCGGAAAGATTGTGTCTCGGTCGTCCATTTCTCAAACACCATGCAGTGCGAGAAATACAACAGAAGAGATCGAGTCTTGTGGGGAAAAGTGCGCAAACCTCTGCAGAGTGTACAAACTAATCATGGTTAGCCGTGTCCCCGATTATGGACATCTTGAGTATCTGGTTCTTGAATTATTGATTTTATCTCATCACTTTTAATTAATTTTGTTGGGCTATTAAATTACTTTTAATTGGGATTGAGTTGGAGGAACCTTCTCAATATTTTATTAACCAACTTGGTAGTTAAATAAAATTTATTCCTTTGCAGTACGCAAACATGATAACCATAGAGCCTCCACTAGCCATATATGCATGTAGTGATAGCAGTTATTCTTGTTCATTACTCTACAGTGTTATTTTGCCAGCATATTCCATGTGCTGACCCGTTTCTGGCTGCAACGTATTATGTTGCAGACTTTTCAGACGAAGAGTAAGGTGCGCTAGGTCGTTGTTTTGCACTCAGCTATGCCGTTGGAGTTGATGGACTCACTTTTGCCTTCGAAGTCTTCCGTTGTTATCTTCATTAGATGGCCTTCAGCCATATTATTGTAATAAGTACTCTCTTTGAGATATTCGATGTAATAAGTGTGTGATTGCACTCTGTTATAAATCCTTCAAGTACTGTGTGTGTCAGCATTACCGATCGAGGGATGACACTTATGCACAGAGATTCGGCCGTTTGAGGTTGGATCGCTACAAGATGGTATCAGAGCACATGCTGACTGTAGGACGCGACCACTAAGATAAGCCTTATGTCACTCTTTTCTACTCATTTTTGACTCTTCTCCACTTTCCACTCTATAGATGGCGGACCCAAGGAACCAGTTTGCGCAACCGGATGAAGACACCCCTTTCAGATGACATTTGAAGGAAGCCACTAGATATTTGAACATCGGAATACCAAGCTTCACCGGGACCTACACCTCCACTCTACCTGAAGAAGAGCATTGGACCATTCGATTACATGTTCCAGGAAGGACATTCACCCTAGTTACTAAGCCCTTCTTTGATGCACCAACCTGGAGTCTAGGAAAGAGCATGACAGCTCACATCGCCATGGGACGCATTGGCGAAGTCTACCACAAGGATCTTAAGGACACCATCTACCAAATATGTGGGCGCCGAGATGAGCAATGGGAGATGATCAACACCAGGAGGGACAAGTCCATTGCAGCCTACATCCAGGAGTTGAACCAAAACATTCGTCGACAGGAGTACCAGATGTGCACCAGCATGATAGATCTGAAGAAGATGATGACAAGGAACATGGAGCTATAAGAGGACCTCAAGTCTACCCGCGATGGATACGAAGAGGAAATCGCAGTTCTACTGGAGAAGAATGAAGACCTAAAGAATAAGTTATGAGTATTCATGGGAGACCCTGTGCTAGGAGGTGATGACAATCCCAGAGACTATATCATCATCGAAGACACCGACTCCGACCCCGACAGTGATTATGACTATGAAGATGAAGCTGGAGCAGATATCATGGAGTCCTCTTCCGATCAAAATTTCTAGTCGACCACCAATTATCAGTAGTATTCCCCCATGTATATAGAATAGTCCGAGTATTTTGTAACGGTAGTCAGATAGATTGTATGCCCTTGTTTGAATTGAGTGGTGTGATATGATTGTGTTTGTCTCATATGCATATGGGTAGTGATTTTCCCCTAGACCTCACTCTATTCTAATCTCTTCCCTCTAAACCCATCAAATGCCTCCGAGACGTGACCCCGGATGTGTCTTCCCACCGGAGCTCGCTCAGTTGATCCAGCAGCAGAACGACTTGATGTAGTTGCTAGTCCAGAACCAAAGCAACAACAACAACAATAACAACAACCCATCGCCACCACCTCCAGTTGACAACTTAGCCCGTTTCTTGAAGTTGAATCTGCCAGTGTTTTCCAGTAGCACCGAGCCGATTGTTGCTGATGACTGGCTACGCGGGATTGGAAGGGAGTTGACCACCGTAGGTTGCACAGATGCTGAGAAGGTGCGCTTTGCCGCACACCAACTGGATGGACCCATAGCCTCATGGTGGGAAAATTACACAGCCACTTTTCCCATAGCCAATGTCACTTGGGATCAGTTTCAGCAAGCATTTCGCACAGCCCATGTCTCAACTGGAGCAATGAGCATGAAGAAGCGTGAGTTTCGCAACTTATGCCAGGGAAATCATACTGTGGGGCAGTACGTGGATGAGTTTAGCAAGTTAGCCCGCTATGCCCCAGATGATGTGGCCACACATGCCGCGAAGCAGGAGAAGTTTATGGAAGGGTTGAATGATGAGATGAGTATGCAGTTGATGGTGGCAACATTCACTAACTACCAGGAGTTGGTAGATAGGGCTCTTATGATTGAAGGGAAGCAGCAACAGATAGAGAGCCGCAAAAGGAAATACGGACAAGGGAAGTATAATTCTGGAGCTCAGCAGAAGCCTCGTTTTACCCCGAACTCGGGAGGACACACTCATAATCATGGAGGCCATACCCACAACAGAGGGAGTTTGCATAACCACAGTGGCCCCAAGAATGGGAATGGGAATGGAGGAAGCAACAGACAGAACTGTTCCAACCCAGCAACACCCACCAGGAAGGATTTAAGTCACACTACTTGTTTCAAGTGCGGGAAGACTGGACACTACGCCACTGAATGCCCCGAAGCAAAGAATGGAAACAGCAATGAAAGCTCTGGGAAGAAGCCCAACCCTTTCAACAGGGGACAAGTGAACCACATTAACGTGGATGAGGTTGAAGAGCAGCCAGATGCAGTTATAGGTAAGTTTTTGATAAAGTCATTTACTGCGATCGTTCTTTTTGATACTGGTGCATCACATTCATACATTTTGAGGTGGTTTGTGGATAAGTATAAGTTTCCCACCAAAGTTCTTAAGACACCTATGTTAGTAAGCTCGCCAGGAGCTGAGTATATGGCAAGCAGTGGATGTTTTCAGATTCCATTGACCATAGGTAGACATGTTTTCCACTCAGACCTAATAATTTTGGAGTCCCAAGGATTGGATGTGATATTAGGCATGGTTTGGTTATCGAAGTATGGAGGAAACATCGATCGTGCTAGTAAGTCAATTTTACTCACCACCCCGGAGGGAAAAAGGATCAAGTATGTGTCTAGGCATGCGCCAAGGAGGACCCAAGTAAATTTCCTCTCTGGAGTTGTTCAAGAAGAAGTGCATGTTGTGAAGGATTACCCATATGTATTTCCAGAGGAATTACCAGGCATGCCACCAGACTGAGACATTGAATTTTTTATAGAACTATTGCCAGGCACCGGACCAATATCGAAGAGACCGTATCGGATGCCCGCAAATGATTTGGACGAAATTAAGAAGCGGATTAAGGAGTTACTGGAGAAAGGTTACATTCGACGAAGTTCGTCACCATAGGGAGCCCCAGTTCTCTTGGTTGAGAAGAAGGGTCGATCTTTGAGAATGATTGTTGATTATCGGGCATTGAATGAAGTGACGATCAAGAACAAGTACCCACTACCGATGATCAATGATTTGTTTGACTAGCTGCAAGGAGCTAAAGTATTCTCCAATGTCGATCTGGGATCAGGATACCACCAGTTGAAGATCCGAGAACATGGTATACCTAAGACAACTTTTACCACAAGGTACGGGCTATATGAGTACATGGTTATGTCATTTGGATTGACTAACGCCCCTGCCTATTTCATGAGTATGATGAACAAGGTGTTCGTGGAGTTTTTGGATAAGTTTGTTGTGGTGTTCGTTGACGATATATTGGTATACTCGAAGAATGAGGATGAACATAAGGAACACTTGCGCTTAGTTCTCAAGAAGCTCAGCGAACATCGGTTGTATGCCAAGTTTAGCAAGTGTGAGTTTTGGTTGAAGGAAGTCGGATTTCTTGGACATGTTATATCAGGAGAAGGTATAGCAGTAGACCCCACCAAGGTTCAGTCTGTCACTGAGTGGTTGGCACCCACCTCAGTTGGAGAGATCCGCGGTTTTCTGGGACTCACAGGATATTATAGGAGGTTCATTGAGAATTTTTCCAATATTGTGAAACTCATGACAAAGTTGTTGAAGAAGGACACCAAGTTCAAATGGACCGAAGATTGTGAGGCCAGTTTTCCGGAGTTAAAGAAACGTTTGGTTACAGCCCTAGTGCTGATTCTTCCGGATATACGCAAGGATTTCCAAGTGTATTGCGACACTTCTCGCTTAGGACTTGGAGGTGTACTGATGCAAGACGGGAGAGTGGTTTCATATGCCTCATGTCAGCTTGGACCTCATGAGTTGAATTATGCCATGCATGATTTGGAGTTAGCAGCCGTAGTGCATGCGCTCAAGACTTGGAGACATTTTCTGATTGGAAACAGATGTGATGTGTACATGGATCACAAGAGTTTGAAGTATATTTTCACGCAGAAGGAGTTGAATCTTAGGCAAAGGAGATGGTTGGAGCTTATAAAGGATTATGACATGAAGTTGCACTATCACCCAGGTAAGGCCAATGTCGTAGCAGGCGCCTTGAGCCGAAAGAGTTATGCCAATACCCTTGTAAGCAGGAGTTAGTTGACGATCTCAAGGAACTTCGTTTAGAGATAGTTCCAAGGGGTTTTGTGGCAACAATGGAGGTTCAGTCTGCATTATTGGGAAAGATTCGAGAAGCTCAAAAATAAGATAAGGAAATTGCTGAGATAAAGGAGAGGATGAGCAAAGGAAAAGCCAAGGGTTTTCGTGAGGATGATCACAAGACTTTATGGTTTGACGATCGCTTTTATGTGCCAAATAATGCGGAGATCAAGAAGTTAATACTTCAGGAAGCTCACGACTCGCCATACTCGATTCACCCTGGAAACACCAAGATGTATTTGGATTTGAAGGAGCGTTTCTGGTGGACAGGTATGATGAAGGATATTGCCGAGTATGTAGCAGTATGCGATGTATGCCAGAGAGTGAAGGCAGAACATCAGAAGCCAGCAAGATTATTACAGCCTATGTCAATTCCTGAATGGAAGTGGGACAAGCTTGGCATGGATTTTATCACCGGATTACCCAGGACCCGATCAGGATATGATTCTATCTGGGTAGTGGATCGCTTGACCAAGATAGCTCACTTTATCCCAGTGAAAACCACCTATACAAGCGCGAAGTTGGCCAAGATATATATGACCAGGATCGTATGTCTGCATGGAGTTCCGAGGACCATCATATCAGATAGAGGGACACAGCTTACCTCAAAGTTTCGGAATCAATTGCACTAGACTTTGGGTACTAGGCTAGAGTTCAGTACAGCCTTTCATCCGCAGATAGATGGACACACCGAGAAAGTCAATCAGATTCTAGAGGACATGTTGAGAGCTTGTGCGCTAGATTATGGATCTATTTGGGATGACAATTTCCCTTACGTAGAGTTCTCATACAACAACAGTCATCAGGCTAGTTTGAAGATGGCACCTTTCGAAGCTCTGTATGGAAGAAGGTGCAGGACATCGTTAATGTGGGTTGAAGTTGGAGATCGTCAGTTGTTTGGGATAGATTTAATCAAAGAGTCTGAAGAGAAGGTTAAGTTGATTCGAGATAGACTGAAGGTAGCTCAGTCCAGGAAGAAGAGTTATGCCAATACTAAACGCAAGGAGGTAGTTTATGAGATTGGAGATAGAGCATATCTTCGTGTGTCACCACTGCAAGGAGTTAAATGATTTGGAGTTAAGGGGAAGTTAGCCCCGAGATTTGTAGGACCATACCGAGTCTTGGAACGTATGGGAGAAGTTGCCTACAAGTTGGAGTTACCCGAAGGACTGTCAGGAGTTCATGATGTGTTTCATGTTTCCCAGTTGAAGAAGTGACATGCAGAGATGGCCGATATTCCACTAAGAGATACAGTGCCCCTAGAAGCAATTCAGTTGGAGTAATTTGACCTACGAGGAGAAACCCGTCAAGATTCTTGAGTTTGCCAGCCGAGTTACACGCAGCAAGGTTATCAAGTTTTGCAAAGTTCAGTGGAGCCACCATACCGAGCATGAAGCTACCTGGGAACGAGAAGAAGATCTACGGAAAGACCACCCACACCTATTTTCTAGCCAACCCGAATCTCGAGAGCGAGATTCATCTTAAGGGGGGTAGGTTTGTAACATCCCAATTTTCAATTTGGATGTTATACATAGGTCATCATATGCATATCATATTATATTTGCATTTTGGTTGTGATCCTAGAAATCTTAAGCAACTCAAGGACCCGAGGAGAGAGTTGGGGATTTCATTTATTTTCATATTTGAATTTTCTCAAATTTGAAAAAAAAATGGATCACTTTGATTTTAATATTTTTTTCTCTCCAATTATTTCCAATATTTAATTTAAAAAGAGAAGATAATATGACTTCTTCAAAAAGAGAGAAATATTGGAGGAAACATTTTAAAAATCAAATATATAATTTATTTGGATTTTATTTGCTATTTTATTTGAAATAAAAAATATGCATTTTTGAAAATTGCATTTTTAGGCCAGAAAAATGTTGACTTTAGTCTAAATATTTTATTTATACGGTGAAAATAGTTTTGGGCATTTTTAGAATTTTTTTATATTTTATTAGAATTTTTATTCGGCGGAATTTATTTTAAAAAAAGTTACCGCCCGACTAGGCCGAAGGCCTAGCCGAGCAGGCCGTGGCCCAGCTCTCCCGCGCCGCCGTGCTCGGCACGGACGCCGAGGGGGAGTCCAAGCCGGACTCCGCCCCGGGCCGGCCCCCTACCCAAGCCACACCGCCGCCCCATCCCCTTAAATAGCCGCCGCCCCCGCCGCCTCTCACCACCCCGCCACCGCTGCCGCCTCAAGCCGCGCGCTGCCGCCGCTCGCCGCCGCCGCCCACCGCCGCTCCACCGGAGCCGCCTCCCGCCGTCGTTCGCCTCGCCGCCGACCCCGGTTTTCGTCGTGAACCGGTAAAACCACCGGTCCTTTTCATTTTTTTCGGTTTACGTTCTAGATCAGTTTTTATTTTAGGGTTAGGGGTTTCTCGGTTTTCCCGTCGGATCTATTTAGCGAACGTTCACCCGAACGCCTCTATTCATGAACGCATTCGTCTCTGTTCGCGAACATTCGTTCGTTAGTCTTTTCTTTTTATTTTATTTTTGGCTAGGGAACTATCCGCGATTATTTTTATCGCAGATTAGCCCCTGATTTTCAAACGCTCGTAACTTTTTAACCCTTCGTTCAAATCCAGAGAAACCAGCGCCAAAATCTTCGTCTCGAACCCCTCTTTCCAGCTAACCAACTTGAACATGATTTTGACAATTTAAAATTTAGTTGCAAGCATATTTGAATTGGAATTTTTTTTATCGCAGTTTGAGTTTCGTAGCTCCAATTCGATTGATTCTTTTTGCAAATCGAAGCTCTTCTCTTGAACTCTTGATTTGGATCTTTTATCTTGAGTTTTACCCTTGCATCTATTGCTTGAGTGCTTATTTATGTTATTGTTTGTTTGCGGTACAGTTTCCGGAGTGTGAAGCGTGCTACTACGAGTCACTAGGGTTTTCGGATTGTCAGCAAGGCAAGTAATACTTTGATCATACCCTTTGTTACCCAGTTTTTATGCATTAGTTTCTGTTGGGGAACGTAGCAGAAATTCAACATTTTCTATGCATCACCAAGATCAATCTATGGAGTAATCTAGCAACGAGGGGAAGGAGAGTGCATCTACATACCCTTGTAGATCGCTAAGCGGAAGCGTTCAAGTGAACGGGGTTGATGGAGTCGTACTCGTCGTGATCCAAATCACCGATGATCCTAGTACCGAACGGACGGCACCTCCATGCTCAACACACGTACAGCCCGGTGACGTCTCCTACGCCTTGATCCAGCAAGGGGAGAAGGAGAGGTTGGGGAAGGCTCCATCCAGCAGCAGCACGACGGCGTGGTGGTGGTGGAGGAGCGTGGTACTCCAGCAGGGCTTCGCCAAGCACCGCAAGAGACGAGGAGGGAGAAGGGTAGGGCTGCGCCAAGAAGGAGATGTTCTCGTGTGTATGGCAGCCCAAAACCCCACTATATATAGGGGAAAGGGAGGGGCTGCGCCCCCAGCTAGGTTTCCACCCCTAGGGGTGGCGGCCAGCCCTAGATCCCATCTAGGGGGGCGGCCAAGGGGGGAGAGAGGGGGGCCCACCACTAGGTGGGCCTTAGGCCCATCTGAGCCTAGGGTTTCCCCTTTTTCCCTTCTCTCTTCGACTTGGGCCCTGGTGGGGGGGGGGCGCACTAGCCCACCTGGGGCTGGTCCCCCTTCACACTTGGCCCACGCAGCCCTCTGGGGCAGGTAGCCCCACCTGGTGGACCCCCGGGACCCTCCCGGTGGTCCCGGTACGTTACCGATAGCACCCGAAACTTTTCTGGTGACCAAAACAGGACTTCCCATATATAAATCTTTACCTCCGGACCATTCCGGAACTCCTCGTGATGTCCGGGATCTCATCCGGGACTCCGAACAACATTCGGTAACCACGTATATCTATTCCCTATAACCCTAGCGTCATCGAACCTTAAGTGTGTAGACCCTACGGGTTCGGAAGTCATGCAGACATGGCCGAGACAACTCTCTGGTCAATAACCAACGGAGGGATCTGGATACCCATGTTGGCTCCCACATGCTCCACGATGATCTCATCGGATGAACCACGATGTCAAGGACTTAATCAATCCCGTATACAATTCCCTTTGTCTAGCGGTACGATACTTGCCTGAGATTCGATCGTCGGTATCCCGATACCTTGTTCAATCTCATTACCGGCAAGTCTCTTTACTCGTTCCGTAACACATCATCCCGTGATCAACTCCTTGATCACATTGTGCACATTATGATGATGTCCTACCGAGTGGGCCCAGAGATACCTCTCCGTTTACACGGAGTGACAAATTCCAGTCTCGATTCGTGCCAACCCAACAGACACTTTCGGAGATACCTGTAGTGTACCTTTATAGCCACCTAGTTACGTTGTGATGTTTGGCACACCCAAAGCACTCCTACGGTATCCGGGAGTTGCACAATCTCATGGTCTAAGGAATTGATACTTGACATTAGAAAAGCTTTAGCATACGAACTACACGATCTTTGTGCTAGGCTTAGGATTGGGTCTTGTCCATCACATCATTCTCCTAATGATGTGATCCCGTTATCAACGACATCCAATGTCCATGGTTAGGAAACCGTAACCATCTATTGATCAACGAGCTAGTCAACTAGAGGCTTACTAGGGACATGGTGTTGTCTATGTATACACACATGTATCTGAGTTTCCTATCAATACAATTCTAGCATGGATAATAAACGATTATCATGAACAAGGAAATATAATAATAACCAATTTATTATTGCCTCTAGGGCATATTTCCAACAGTCTCCCACTTGCACTAGAGTCAATAATCTAGTTCACATCGCCATGTGATTAACACTCATAGGTCACATCGCCATGCGACCAACATCCAAGAGTCTACTAGACTCAATGATCTAGTTCACATCACTATGTGATTAACACTCAAAGAGTTCTGGGTTTGATCATGTTATGCTTGTGAGAGAGGTTGTAGTCAACGGGTCTTGCCATATTCAGATCCCTATGTATTTCGCAAAACTTTATGTCATATCGTAGATGCTGCTACCACGTTCCACTTGGAGCTATTCCAAATTGTTGCTCCATTATACGTATCTGGTATCTCTACTCAGAGCTATCCGGATAGGTGTTAAGCTTGCATCGACGTAACTCTTTACGTCAAACTCTTTATCACCTCCATAACCGAGAAACATTTCCTTATTCCTATATGGATAATTTTGACCGCTATCTGGTGATCTACTCCTAGATCACCTTTGTACCCTCTTGCCAGACATGTGGCAAGGCACACATCAGGTGCAGCACTTAAACATGGCATACCATATAGAGCCTATGACAAAAGCATAGGGGATGACCTTCGTCCTTCCTCTTTCTTCTGCCGTGGTCAAGCTTTGAGTCTTACTCAACTTCACACCTTACAACTCAGGTAAGAACCCCTTCTTTGACTGATCTATTTTGAACTCCTTCAAAAACATGTCAAGGTGTGCGTTCTTTGAAAGTATCATCAGGCGTTTTGATCTATCTCTATAGATCTTGATGCCCAATATGTAAGTAGCTTTATCTAGGTCTTCCTTTGAAAATCACTCTTCAAACAACTGTTTATGCTTTTCAGAAATTCTACATCATTTTGAATCAACAATATGTCATCCACATATACTTATCAGAAATGTTGTAGTGCTCCCACTCACTTTCTTGTAAATACAAGTTTCTAGCAAACATTGTATAAACCTAAAAGCTTTGATCACTCCATCAAAGCATATATTCCGATTCCGAGATGCTTGTTCTAGTCCATAGAAGGATCGCTGGAGCCAGCATACCTTTTAGCATCCTTAGGATCGACAAAACCCTTTATTGTATCACATACAACTTTTCTTACGAAAAACTGGTAAGAAAACTTGTTTTGACATCCATCTGTAAGATTTCATAATCGAAAAATACAGCTAATGCTATCATAATTCCGATGGACTCAAGCATCGCTACGGGTGAGAAATTCTCATCGTAGTCAACTCCTTGAACTTGTGAAAAGACTCTTTCCCACAAGTCGAGCTTCATAGACGGTAACATTACCGCCCACGTCCGTCTTCTTCTTAAAGATCCATTTATTTCAATGGCTTGCCGATCATTGGGCAAGTCCACCAAAGTCCATACTTTGTTCTGATATATGAATCCTATCTCGGATTTCATGGCTTCTAACCATTTGTCGGAATACGAGCCCACCATCGCTTCTCCATAGATCTTAGGTTCATTGTTGTCTAACAACATGATGTCTAAGACAGGATTACCGTACCACTTAGGAGTAGTACATATCCTTGTCGACCTACGAGGTTCGATAGCAACTTGATCCGAAGCTTCATGATCACTATCATTAACTTCCTATTCAACAGACGTAGGTGCCACAAAAAACATCTTTCTGTGTTGCATCATTCTCTGGTTGAAATAAAGGTTCGACAACCTCATCAAGTTCTATCTTCCTCCCACTCAATTCTTTCGAGAGAAACTCCTTCTCGAGAAAGGACCTGTTCTTAGCGACAAACAATTTGCCCTCGGATCTGAGATAGAAGGTATACCCAACTGTCACCTTTGGGTATCCTACGAAGATGTGTTTGTCCACTTTGGGTTCGAGCTTCTCCGGCTGAAGCCTTAAGCATCGCAGCCCCAAACACTAAGAAACGACAACTTTGGTTTCTTGTCAAACCAATGTTCATACGACGTCGTCTCAACGGACTTAGATGGTGTCCTATCTAAAGTGAATGCAGCTGTCTCTAACGCATAACTTCAAAATGAAAATGGTAGATTGATAAGAGACATCATCGACCGCACCATATCTCATAAGGTTCGATTACGACGTCCGGACACACCATAACCCAGTGGTGTTCCAGGTGGCTTCAACTGTGAAACAATTCCACAATGTCTTAAGTGTTTGCCAAACTCATAACTCAGATATTCTCATTGATCAGATCATAGGAATTTGATCTTCTTGTCACTCTAAAATCGCTTGAACTTTTCAAACGTTTCAGACTTGTGCTTCATTAAGTAAATATACCTATATCTACTCAAATCGTCAGTGAAGATGAGAAAATAGTGATATCCACCGCACGCTTCAATTCTCATTGGATCACACGCATCAGCATGTATGATTTCCAACAAGTCACTTGCCCGTTTCATTGTACCTGATAACGGGGTCTTAGTCATCCTGCCCATGAGGCATGGCTCGCATGTGTCAAGTGATTCAAAATCAAGTGACTCCAAACATCCATCGACATGGAGTTTCTTCATGCATCTTACGCCAATATGACCTAAGCGGCAGTGCCACAAGAAAGTGGTACTATCATTATTAACTCTACCTCTTTTGGCGTGAACATGTGTATTACCACGACCGAGATTCAATGAACCATTCACATAGGGTGCATGACCATGAAAGGTATCATTCATGTAAACAGAATAACCATTATTCTCTAACTTAAATGAATGACCGTATTGCAATGAACATGATCTAATCATATTCATGCTCAACGTAGACACCTGATAACATTTATCTAGGTTCAATACTAATCCCGAAGGCAAATGGAGCGTGCGATGGTGATCTCATCAACTTTGGAAACACTTCCAACACACATCGTCACCTCGCCCTTAGCCAGTCTTCGTTTAGTCCATAGCTTTTGCTTCAAGTCACCAGTAATAGCAACTGAACCGGTATCCAATACCCAGGTGCTACCAGGAGTACTAGCGAGGTACACATTAATAACACGTATATACTTTGTTGAAGTTGCCAGCCTTCTTATCTACCATGCATTTGGGGTAATTCCGCTACCAGTGACCGTTCCCCTTACAATAGAAGCACTTAGTCTCGGGTTTGGGTTCAACCTTGGGTTCCTTCACTGGAGCGGCAACTGGTTTGCCATCCATGAAGTTTCCCTTCTAGCCCTTGCCCTTCTTGAAACCAGTGGTCTTGTTAAACCATCAACACTTGATGCTCCTTCTTTGATTTCTACCTTTTGCGGTCTTAAGCACCGCGAACAGCTCCGGGATCAACTCCATCCCTTGCATGTCATAGTTCATCACGAAGATCTAGTAGCTTAGTGATAGTGTCTAGAGAACTCTATCAATCATTATCTTATCCAGAAGTTTAACTCCCACTTTATTTAAGTGATTGTTGCACCCAGACATTCTGAGCACATGCTCACTAGCTGAGCTATTCTCCTCCATCTTGTTGGCAAAAGAACTTGTCAGAGGTCTCATACCTCTCAACATGGGCATGAGCCTGAAATCCCAATTTCAGCTCTTTGAACATCTCATATGTCTTATGGCGTTCAAATTGTCATTCGAACCCCAATTCTAAGCCGTAAAGTATGGTGCACTAAACTATCAAGTAGTTATCAGGATGTGTATGTCAGGTGTTCACAACATCCACAGACGACGTTGTAGGGGTTTGCACATCGAGCGGTGCATCAAAGACGTAAGCCTTCTGTGTAGCAGTGAGGACACTCCTTGGACTACGGACCTAGTCCGCATTAGTGATTACAATATCTTTCAACTTGGTCTTTCTCTAGGAACGTATTGAAACAGGGAGCTACAACGTGAGCTATTTATCTACAACATATTTCAAAGACAATTTAGACTATGTTCATGATAATTGAGTTCATTTAATGAACTCCCACTCAGATAGACATCCCTCTAGTCATCTAAGTGAAACATGATCTGAGTCAACTAGGCCGTGTCCGATCATCACGTGAGACGGACTAGTCAACATCGGTGAACATCTTCATGTTGATCGTATCTTCTATACGACTCATGCTCGACCTTTCGGTCTTCCGTGTTCCGAGGCCATGTCTGTACATGCTAGGCTCGTCAAGTCAACCTAAGTGTTTTTGCTGTGTAAATCTGGCTTACACCCGTTGTATTCGAACGTTAGAATCTATCACACCCGATCATCACATGGTGCTTCGAAACGACGAACCTTCGCAACGGTGCATAGTTAGGGGGAACACTTTTCTTGAAATTTTAGTCAGGGATCATCTTATTTAAGCTACCGTCGTTCTAAGCAAATAAGATGTAAAACATGATAAACATCACATGCAATCAAATAGT
This sequence comes from Triticum aestivum, assembly GCF_018294505.1. NCBI lineage: Eukaryota > Viridiplantae > Streptophyta > Magnoliopsida > Poales > Poaceae > Triticum > Triticum aestivum. The sequence continues at coordinate 97,874,275 of NC_057800.1, forward strand.
GACATGATATGGCCAATATCATTTTGCTCCTTTTGATCTCCATCTTCGGGGCTCCATGATCATCGTTGTCACCGGCATGACACCATGATCTCCATCATCATGATCTCCATCATCGTGTCTTCTTGAAGTTCTCTCGTCATCTATTACTTCTACTACTATGGCTAACGCTTTAGCAATAAAGTAAAGTAATTACATGACATTTATGTTGACACACAGGTCATAAATAAATTAAGACAACTCCTATGGCTCCTGCCGGTTGTCATACTCATTGACATGCAAGTTGTGATTCCTATTACAGGAACATGATCAATCTCATACATCACATATATCATTCATCACATCCTTTTGGCCATATCACATCACAAGGCATATGCTGCAAAAACAAGTCAGACATCCTCTAATTATTGTTGCAAGTTTTTACGTGGCTGCTATAGGTTTCTAGCAAGAACGTTTCTTACCTACGCGAAAACCACAACGTGATATGCCAATTTCTATTTACCCTTCATAAGGACCCTTTTCATCGAATCCGATCCGGCTAAAGTGGGAGAGATAGACACCCGCTAGCCACCTTATGCAACTTGTGCATGTCAGTCGGTGGAACCAGTCTCACGTAAGAGTACGTGTAAGGTCGGTCCGGGCCGCTTCATCCCACGATGCCGCCGAATCAAGATAAGACTAGTAACGGCAAGTAAATTGACAAAATCAACGCCCACAACTGCTTTGTGTTCTACTCGTGCATAGAAACTACGCATAGACCTAGCTCATGATGCCACTGTTGGGGAACGTAGCAGAAATTCAAAATTTTCTACGCATCACCAAGATCAATCTATGGAGTAATCTAGCAACGAGGGGAAGGAGAGTGCATCTACATACCCTTGTAGATCGCCAAGCGGAAGCGTTCAAGTGAACGGGGTTGATGGAGTCGTACTCGTCGTGATCCAAATCACCGATGATCCTAGTGCCGAACGGACGGCACCTCCGTGTTCAACACACGTACAGCCCGGTGACGTCTCCTACGCCTTGATCCAGCAAGGGGAGAAGGAGAGGTTGGGGAAGACTCCATCCAGCAGCAGCACGACGGCGTGGTGGTGGTGGAGGAGCGTGGTACTCCAGCAGGGCTTCGCCAAGCACCGCAAGAGATGAGGAGAGAGAGGGGTAGGGCTGCGCCAAGAAGGAGATGTTCTCGTGTGTATGGCAGCCCAAAACCCCACTATATATAGGGGAAAGGGAGGGGCTGCGCCCCCACCTAGGTTTCCACCCCTAGGGGTGGCGGCTAGCCCTAGATCCCATCTAGGGGGGCGGCCAAGGGAGGAGAGAAGGGGCGCACCACTAGGTGGGCCTTAGGCCCATCTGAGCCTAGGGTTCCCCTTTTTCCCTTCTCTCTTCGCCTTGGGCCCTGGTGGGGGGGGGGGGGGGCGTACCAGCCCACCTGGGGCTGGTCCCCCGTCACACTTGGCCCACGCAACCCTCTGGGCAGGTAGCCCCACCTGGTGGACCCCCGGGACCCTCCCGGTGGTCCCGGTACGTTACCGATAGCACCCGAAACTTTTCCGGTGACCAAAACAGGACTTCCCATATATAAATCTTTACCTCTGGACCATTCCGGAACTCCTCGTGATGTCCGGGATCTCATCCGGGACTCCGAACAACATTCGGTAACCACGTATATATATTCCCTATAACCCTAGCGTCATCGAACCTTAAGTGTGTAGACCCTACGGGTTCGGGAGTCATGCAGACATGGCCGAGACAACTCTCTGGTCAATAACCAACAGTGGGATTTGGATACCCATGTTGGCTCCCACATGCTCCACGATGATCTCATCGGATGAACCACGATGTCAAGGACTTAATCAATCACGTATACAATTCCCTTTGTCTAGCGGTACGATACTTGCCCGAGATTCGATCGTCGGTATCCCGATACCTTGTTCAATCTCGTTACCGACAAGTCTCTTTACTCGTTCCGTAACACATCATCCCGTGATCAACTCCTTGATCACATTGTGCACATTATGATGATGTCCTACCGAGTGGGCCCAGAGATACCTCTCCGTTTACACGGAGTGACAAATCCCAGTCTCGATTCGTGCCAACCCAACAGATACTTTCAGACATACCTGTAGTGTACCTTTATAGCCACCCAGTTACGTTGTGATGTTTGGCACACCCAAAGCACTCCTACGGTATTCGGGAGTTGCACAATCTCATGGTCTAAGGAATTGATACTTGACATTAGAAAAGCTTTAGCATACGAACTACACGATCTTTGTGCTAGGCTTAGGATTGGGTCTTGTCCATCACATCATTCTCCTAATGATGTGATCCCGTTATCAACGACATCCAATGTCCATGGTTAGGAAACCGTAACCATCTATTGATCAACGAGCTAGTCAACTAGAGGCTTACTAGGGACATGGTGTTGTCTATGTATCCACACATGTATCTGAGTTTCCTATCAATGCAATTCTAGCATGGATAATAAACGATTATCATGAACAAGGAAATATAATAATAACCAATTTATTATTGCCTCTAGGGCATATTTCCAACAGTTTCAACCCTCAAACATTGCATGAGTAGGATCTGCTTAACATGTGGGTATTGGAAAGTAGTTGATGAGGTAGAACCTATTGTCCTTTATGCAAACCTTGGGAGTTACTTCTACGTTATGCTTATACTACTATGATATGCTCGTAGACGTGGTTTGGTTGAGTGTATCCATGACAGATGTGAGAGTTGTTAAATAATGGTTAACTTAAGGTGGCTACTTTAATACACATCTGGGTGGATTGGTTGAGGCACCGTGGAGTACCCAGTGGTTGTCTGGGCACCTGGAGCAATCCAGCGTTGTCCTGGGATATCCCGGAGTACCCGTGTGATCATTCTATGGTTCGTCACCCAGACTCAAAGGGATCATAAGATTATTCATGCTAGAAACTTCCGTGTGCAGTCACAAGCCATTATGGGCTCTGGCATAGTTGAGTAAGTTGTGGGAAACCTTTCCATGATGGGCTAGCAGATGTAGGGGATTGTAGGTGTACCGGCCTATCTATCGGTTAAGGGGACCTCTTCGGAAAGACTGTGTCTTGGTCGTCCGTTTCTCAAACACCATGCAGTGCGAGAAATACAACAGAGGAGATCGAGTCTTGTGGGGAAAAGTGCGCAAACCTCTGCAGAGTGTACAAACTAATCATGGTTAGCCGTGTCCCCGATTATGGACATCTCGAGTATCTGGTTCTTGAATTATTGATTTGATCTCATCACTTTAATTAATTTTGTTGGGCTGTTAAATTACTTTTTAATTGGGATTGAGTTGGAGGAACCTTCTCAATATTTTATTAAACAACTTGGTAGCTAAATAAAATTTATTCCTTTGTAGTAGGGAAAAATTGGCTTTACACAAACATGATAACCATAGAGCCTCCACCAGCCATATATGCATGTAGTGATAGGAGTTATTGTTGTTCTTTGCTCTACAATGTTATTTTGCCAGCATATTCCATGTGCTGACTCGTTTCGGGCTGCAACGTATTATGTTGCAGACTTTTCAGACGAAGAGTAAGGTGCACTAGGTCGTTGTTTTGCACTCAGCTATGCCGTTGAAGTTGATGGACTCACTTTTGCCTTCGAAGCCTTCCGCTGTTATCTTCATTAGATGGCCTTCAACCATATTATTGTAATAAGTGCTTTTTTTGAGATATTCGATGTAATAAGTGTGTGATTGCACTTTGTTAAAAATTCTTCAAGTACTGTGTGTGTCAGCATTACCGATCCAGGGATGACACTTATGCACAGAGATTCAACCATTTGAGGTTGGATCGCTACGATAGCACACATATTCTTTTTGCCTTTGCTCTTGTTCTTTATTCTACGAAAGCACTCATAAATCACTACTACATTGTTCGTAATCATTCTTTCAGGCACAAAAACACTTCGAGTTGGACTAATAATATCTAGCAGAAAAAACCTCAAACGAGTCGATACCATTTTTGCAATGATTTTATATACCACATTACACAAGCTGACCGGTCTAAAATAGGTTACCTTTTTCAGCGGACTAACTTTTGAGATCATCACAATTGTAGTATCATTTTATCAAGGATGAAATAGTGTGCATATTTATCGCTTGCAGAACCTCCTCGGTTTTCAACGATATGTCATAAAAAGATGCAAGTCTTCACAGAATGTGGTACTCCCTATGTTCCCAAATGTAAGTCTTTTTAGAGATTCCAATAAGGGAGTACACACGAAGCAAAATGAGTGAATTTACACTCTAAAATATGTTTATATATATTCGTATTGTAGTCCATTTGAAATATCTAAAAAGACTTATATTTAGGAACAAAGGGAGTATATTTGTCAAACTTCAGTTTAGCGGGCTGGCCGGGCTAGATAGGCCAAGGCATGGTGAAAGAGTAAGGTTTGGTATATATAAGCAACTAAACGGGCTAGTAAATTTCTAGAAGCGCAGGTACTTGCAGCACGGGTTGGTGGCCCAAACGGACCAAACCGAACGGTCTAAACCCGAAAGGCAGGCTGTCGCCTTTCCCCCTCCCTCTCTCGTTTTTCCCATCTTCCGCCCCACCCGATCAAAAACCCCAACGATCAGCGAGAGAGAGAGACAAGCGGAGTAGTACTGCGCTGCACAGCGAGGAGAGAGAGCGCGGCGCCCATAAATGCGGCGAGTCGGTGGATCCAGCCAGCCAGCCCACCCCCACCTCCATTGCCACTGTTCCGAGCGAGGACGCCCCTCCATAAATCCCCCTACCACCGCACCACCCACCCCTGCCACCGCCACCATTTGCTGCTAGCTACTCCTACTTACTGCTGCTAGCTGCTGCGGCGAGGAGGAGAGGGCAGCGGGCAGTGGCTAGGGTTTTGGCGGGCCGGGGGCGATGTGGGCGGCGGAGGCGCCCTTCTCGCGGTCGGGGTCGTGGCGGGAGGCGGAGGACGAGCAGGAGGCGCTGCGCTGGGCCGCGCTGCAGCGCCTCCCCACCGTCGCGCGCGCCAGGAGGGGCCTGCTCAGGTCGCCCGCCGTCGCGCCCGGCGCCTCCGGCGCGGGCGGCCCGGTCGAGGGCGACGACGCGCTCTGCGAGGTCGACGTCACCGGTCTCTCCTCCGGCGACCGCACCGCGCTCGTCGACCGCCTGCTCGCCGACTCCGGCGACGCCGAGCAGTTCTTCCGCCGCATACGCGCCCGCTTCGACGCGTGAGTACACCGAACCGTGCATCTGCATACTACATTTTTTTCGCTCCCGCATCGGTGCACCATGGTCATCAGCGTGCCTTCCTCGGTCTCTGCGCGCGCGCGCTCTGCAAATCTACTAGTGGCTGACCACAGGGTCCCGCTGCCGCCACAATTGGCTGACACGTGGGCCCAACCGGCGCATCCAGCCGCTGCTTGAAAATGGTTGCTCCATCTCCATGCCGTCTGCATGTTTTTTAGTGGCAGAAGATTGTAGGTTTCTGCTCGACCTTGTTCTAGGAAAAAAATTCTAGATGTGCATAATTGGAGCCGCTGACAATGGCCCCACTGCCCAGACTTGCCATTTGTTGGCTTGCAGATTTGCAGCCCACTCATGCAGCTACACCTAGATCGAGCTGCATAGGTTTTGGTTTCCAGCGCAAAAATTGTTCGGTTCTGCTTTGTGCTGAACCCTTTTTGTTTTGTTCATCGATGCAGGGTGCACATAGAGTTCCCCAAGATCGAAGTGAGGTACGAGGACCTGACGGTGGACGCGTACGTGCATGTCGGCAGCAGGGCGCTGCCCACCATCCCCAACTTCATATGCAACATGACAGAGGTAATTGGCCCGTGATACACAGCTGGAATTGCAAAGTTCCCGCCCTCCCAGTTCTCTATCTAGGTGAAAGTAATATTGGTCACGGGTTTCTGTTACGATTTAATTACTACCATGTTTACTGTGGACAAAACTGGGGATTGTGCTGCAAGTAGGAGCTCTGCCCGTGAAGTGAATCATTTACCGAAAGCAGAGCAATTACCAATGTACTGTCGAGGTTCTTACTTTACTTTTCTGTGAAATTAAGGCATTTCTGAGGCACCTGAGGATCTACAGAGGGGGACGAATGAAGTTACCTATATTGGACAACATTAATGGGATCATTCGCCCATCAAGGTACAATTGAAAATTAACTGGTGCTTTTCCGGTGCATCGACTAAGCTCTGACAGAGATCTTTGTGAAGAGAAGTTACTAATTCGGATAAATTTTATGTTCTTTTCTTGCTGCAGAATGACACTGCTTTTGGGCCCTCCAAGTTCCGGGAAGACCACCTTGCTTTTAGCACTTGCCGGTCGACTTGGTCCTGGACTAAAGGTGTGATATCAGATTAATTACATTTATTTTTTTATGCTCATTACTCATAGATGATGGGAAAATCTTTGCTATCCGATCACTTTCGACCAAATCTGTATGTGTGTATCACTTGATGATAAGTGGAGAGATAGATTGGCATTATCCTGCTCCTGAAAATGATTATCTGATGGAAACACTCATCCCTATCATATTAGAAGTTCAGAACTCTGTTATTAGCTACCCTAAGCCTTCTCTGCTTTTGTTGTACTATGTAAAATTATTTTATAAAGTTTATAAAAATGCAGTAGGGAGAAATCCCCTCTTGTTTCCTAAAAAAAAACTATCCTGATAGGTATAGTGAGCCTATCAATCAAGGTGCAATATCTGAAACAATATATTATTACTGACCATCATCACTAATTGCAGATGTCTGGGAGCATTACTTACAACGGCCACCATCTAAACGAATTTGTGCCTCAAAGAACATCTGCTTATGTAAGTCAGCAAGACTGGCATGCTTCAGAGATGACCGTCAGAGAAACCCTGGAGTTTGCTGGGCGCTGTCAGGGTGTTGGTATAAAGTATGGTAGGTTATCGCACCACCATGTCATTTGGCGGCGTTCCTTGATGATTTCCATTTTGACACCGCCGACTTGCAGATATGCTCGTTGAACTTTTGAGGAGAGAAAAGAATGCTGGGATCAAGCCTGATGAGGACCTTGATGTATTCATGAAGGTATGATGCACCCAGCAAGCTTTGGATAGATGTACCCACGCTATTTCGTCTGTGACTGTGTCATAATTTCTACTACTTTTCAGGCATTGGCTCTTGAAGGTAGACAGACGAGTCTCGTGGCTGAGTACGTAATGAAGGTAGCGACGTGTTTCTTTCAGTCGTTGCTTTTTTTAGCTTGGTCAGTCTTACATGTTTCCTTTCTTTCGTATTTGGACTCGTCAGTAGTAGCATGCATGTATAATCTGGCACCTGTCCTGCTTTGTTATTCTCTTTTATCTCATTACTTTTACTATTTTATCTCACGACTTAGAATACGTGATGTTATGTAAAGAGAGATGACTCTTATTTTGTGAAATGGGTACCAAATTAGGTGGTGCAAATTGCAATTTACTAGTATATTTTCACAAGATTGTGCTAGTGTTACTCACTAACTCATTTTCAAAGGTTGTTTCCATGTTTTGGGAAGTAGTTATATTCTTGATTTGAGAATTTTATATGTTCAGCCACATGATGCTTCGTTTTTCTGTTCTTTTCGGGAACCAATCCTATTAAGATATTGATTACCTGATTCTGGTGAGATTTCTGAATTGCTAATTTTGATCTAGTCAAGATTTTAGGGCTGGACATCTGTGCTGACACTATTGTCGGAGATGAAATGGTCAAAGGAATCTCCGGTGGGCAAAAGAAGCGTCTAACAACAGGTTGAAACATGCTACTGTTATTTATTTATTTCAAAAAAGGAGGATATCCTACTATCATTTGTATTAGGGGTATTTGTGGTGAATTTATGTTCTAATATTGGTTGCTTTTGCAGGTGAATTGTTAGTTGGGTCTGCTCGTGTTCTGTTCATGGATGAGATTTCAACTGGCCTTGATAGTGCAACCACATATCAGATTATCAAGTACTTGAGGGATTCCACACATGCTCTGGATGGCACTACAATCATATCCCTGCTGCAGCCTGCTCCAGAAACTTATGAGCTATTCGATGATGTCATCCTTATATCTGAAGGTCAAATTGTATACCAGGGACCACGTGAATATGCTGCTGATTTTTTTGCTGCAATGGGATTCAGGTGCCCTGAAAGGAAAAATGTGGCAGATTTTTTGCAAGAAGTAAGCAGTTCCACTCTTTCTATGTTTGTACATTTATGCCAACTGGTTTTTTTCTGGTATATTCACGTTTGTTGCGCTGCAGGTTTTGTCCAAGAAAGATCAACAGCAGTACTGGTGTCAATATGATTATCCATACCAGTTTGTGTCCGTAACAAAATTTGCTGAAGCCTTCAAAACATTTGTTATTGGTAAGAGGCTGCATGATGATTTAGATAGGCCATACAATAGAAAACATAATCATCCCGCTGCTCTTTCAACTTCAAATTACGGTGTCAAGAGGCTTGAGATTCTAAAGTCCAGCTTCCAGTGGCAGCGTCTGCTGATGAAAAGGAACTCATTCATCTACGTCTTCAAATTCATTCAGGTACTTTAATCCAAGAGATGCATCTTCTAGACTAGTACCATGGCACGAGTTAGAGGTTAGAACCAATTAGCCAATTGCCCTGTGCAATTGCACGGTGTAATGTGGTATACTAGAGCATATCAATTTTTCTTTATGAATTAATCGTTAAAATTAATTTCTAAGAAAACAAATCATGTGCTATCTGATTTCATGTTTTTCGAATGGAAGATATTTCATTTCACATTTAAGTGGATATATGTGAAAGGGACTATTGGATTATAGGTGGTGCTACCTACATCCTTTTTATTTATTTTTCTGTTTTAAAAAACTAATATATCCCAACCAACTGTCAATGAAAGACTTTGACAGTTCACCAAAAGGCAGCAAGTTAACGGTTAGATATTCTTTTGTGAGAGTTATTTAAAATGTTACACCTCTAAGCAACTGTAATATCTTACTTCAATATTAGTGTCCACCAAATTAAGTGCTAGATTTCTGTCAGAATTCTTACCATATTCCTATTTTCCTTAGCAGCTGTAACTGAACTGCGGTTTGCTGACTTTCTATTATTATCATACAATACGTACATGCACAGGGTAGCTATCACACTATTTGACAATTGACACAGAAAGCCTATGCATGGCTCAACGTACAAATCAAGGACTATATTGGCCTTGCTAAGGCAACTATATAACAAACTCTGAAATGTAAAGTGTTGAGTTATTAGAAATGCTTGTTTTTTCTTCCTAGTTTGTGTATAAATGCAATCCTAGTATACTTAAATGTGAGTAATGCCACACCTACAGACGGAATTGGTTATCGGAGTCGGGAAAGGCTAAGCGCAATGGTTACCGTAACTTTACCATTTGCGCTTAAATGTTTGTTATATCCAGTCACAAGTTTGATATGACAAGTGTTCTCTGTTTACGTCTTGGACAATGTCATAGTATTATGACAACATATGAATTCTCTCCACAATCAATCAAGGATGTTCTGACATGATCTCTTTGTGCCAGCTTCTACTTGTGGCCCTCATCACAATGACTGTATTTTTTCGAACAACAATGCACCATGATTCAGTTGATGATGGTATCATTTATCTTGGAGCCCTCTATTTTGCAATAGTGATGATTCTATTCAACGGCTTTACTGAAGTCTCAATGTTGGTGGCGAAGCTTCCAGTTCTTTACAAGCACAGAGATTTGCATTTCTATCCACCGTGGGCTTATACGCTTCCTTCATGGCTCCTGAGCATTCCAACCTCACTTATTGAATCAGGAATGTGGACACTTGTAACATATTATGTGGTTGGTTATGATCCCCAATTCACAAGGTAACTGACATGACATCGACTTTGTTAATTTTGTTTTCTGTTCAGAACTTCAGAGATCTTTTAGTTTCAAGATTGATCTTAGTTTGTGATGTGCAGATTTCTGGGACAATTTCTGTTGCTTTTCTTTCTGCACCAGACATCTTTGGCTCTTTTCCGGGTCATGGCATCTTTGGGCCGAAATATGATAGTTGCTAATACCTTTGGATCGTTTGCTTTGTTGGTTGTTATGATTCTTGGAGGATTCATCATAACCAAAGGTTGATTTCTCTGAAATAATTTCAACTACCTGCGGTTACATTTTGAACCTATACATCTAACATGTTACAACCTGTTTCTGACTATCTAACAGAAAGCATACCAGTCTGGTGGATTTGGGGTTACTGGATATCTCCTATGATGTATGCACAAAATGCTATATCGGTAAATGAATTCCATGGGCATTCTTGGAGCAAGGTGATACTTGATTTTAATCCTTCTCCGAGGCAGTCTGTTATATTTTTTGATTTAGTTGTACGCAACAACAACACACAACACATGGATTTTTGTGGGTGTAATAATGTGGAAACCCAAATTACTTAAGACATAGTATATTGTTCTCATGAACTTACAATAAGGCATTTTACCAAGAAAAGTTGTAATTAGCCTTAAAATAGTTAGTATTTTTGGAAAGTCATTTGTAACTGATACTTAATTTACTTTTGTTTGATGGCAGCCATTTGCAGATCAGAATATCACATTAGGTGAAGCTGTACTCACTGGATATGGATTATTCAAGGAAAAATATTGGTTTTGGATTGGAGTAGGAGCATTGTTAGGGTACACGATTGTTTTGAATGCCTTATTTACATTGTTCTTGACAATTCTCAACCGTAAGTTCACACTACCTTATAAGACCCAAGCAGTTTGAGCTTATTCAAAATAGCTTCTCATTCTCCAAAGTGATTATCGTTGACAGCAATTGGGAATATGCAAGCTGTTGTGTCCAAGGATGCAATTCGAAACAAGGAATCTAGGAGGAGTGACAGAGTAGCCCTAGAGCTGAGATCTTACCTGCATTCAAATTCACTGAATGGTAAAGCTAGATAAATGAATTATTTCAATCCAGCTCTTACATCACAAGATATTTTCACCTTTTACTAAGTGTGATTCCCATCGTCCGTATTCACTGCGCTGCAGGGCTTAAGCTCAAGGAACAGAAGGGCATGGTGTTACCCTTTCAACCCCTTTCTATGTGTTTTAAGAATATAAACTACTACGTTGATGTACCAGAGGTATGTCAGATGTTGTCCATATGCATGACAAAAAAAATGTTTAAAAGAATTATAATTTATGCATTCACCCACTTATGCTCGCAGGAATTGAAAAAGCAAGGGATAGCAGAAGACCGCCTTCAGTTGCTTGTTGATGTCACTGGCGCATTTAGGCCAGGGGTACTAACAGCCCTTGTTGGAGTCAGTGGTGCTGGTAAAACCACCCTCATGGATGTTTTAGCCGGCCGGAAGACTGGAGGACTCATAGAAGGAAGCATTTCTATATCTGGATATCCTAAGAACCAAGAGACTTTCACAAGGATATCCGGTTATTGTGAACAAAATGATGTCCATTCACCTTGCTTGACTGTGATTGAGTCTTTGTTATACTCGGCATGCCTCCGGTTGCCTTCTCATGTCAATGATGACACTCAAAGGGTATGCATTGGCTGAAGCTATATGTTTCATTGTTCCAGACATCATAATGTTGACCTTTCGATCTTTGCTGTTTTCTTTTTCATAGGCCTTTGTGGAAGAGGTAATGGAACTTGTTGAGCTGAATCCGTTAAGTGGTGCTCTTGTTGGCCTGCCAGGAGTTAATGGTCTGTCTACGGAACAACGCAAAAGGTTGACGATAGCTGCGGAGCTTGTGGCAAATCCTTCCATTGTATTCATGGATGAACCTACGTCAGGGTTGGATGCTAGGTCTGCAGCCATTGTGATGAGAACTGTACGAAATATTGTTAATACAGGGCGGACAATCGTGTGCACCATCCATCAGCCAAGTATTGACATATTTGAATCCTTTGATGAGGTTATTTTTTCCACAAAATATCCGTTTTTAACAGTGAATATGACACCTAAAAATAATTTTATCTCAGACCTCTTTGAAAGTTCCATTTATCTTAATAATATGGAATGTACATGACCTTTGAAAGGTCCATTTATCTTAATAATATGTATTGTACGTGATTTTATCTTGTACTGCTACTGTTAAGGATATATGATGACTCCACCATTGTCCTCTCCTAACTTATGCATATTCTCCTCAGCTTTTGTTTATGAAGCGTGGAGGGCAACTCATATATGCTGGTCCCTTGGGTTCCAAATCGCGGAATCTGGTTGAGTTTTTCCAGGTATGTTCTGCAGTGTGTGTTTTCTCACTGAAGAAACTTAGACAAGGCCTTTGTACTTACACTCTGAAGTTTACAAACAGGCAGTTCCAGGGGTGCCTAAAATCAGGGATGGCTATAATCCTGCTGCATGGATGTTGGATGTCACGAGTACACAAATGGAGCAGATTCTTGGAGTGGATTTTGCTGAATACTATCGACAGTCGAAATTATTTCTGTAAACACAATATCCCTTTTAATTGCACTATGTGTTTCATAGTTGTTTTTCCGTCACTCATACCTGTTTGTGTTATTGTATTTCAGGCAGACCAAAGAAATCGTCGAGGCCTTGAGCAAACCGAACAGTGAAGTGAAAGAGCTTACTTTCTCTACCAAGTATGCTCAACCATTCTGTGCTCAGTTTATTGCTTGCTTATGGAAGCAAAACCTATCATACTGGAGGAATCCTCAATACACCGCAGTTCGGTTTTTCTACACTGTCATCATCTCCTTGATGTTTGGGACGATTTGTTGGAAATTTGGATCTAGAAGGTATGTCATCTGATGGTTCTGACACCGATTTCCATAATTATATTCACAGCGAGCTAACTGTAATGTCGTTTTATAATTGTCAGGGAGACCCAACATGATATATTCAATGCCATGGGTGCCATGTATGCAGCAGTGCTTTTCATAGGAATCACTAATGCCACATCTGTTCAGCCTGTGATTTCCATCGAAAGATTCGTATCATATAGAGAGCGAGCTGCTGGGATGTATTCGGCATTACCTTTCGCATTCTCTCTGGTATATATATTTCTTATACGGAACTTCTATATCCCTCAGTGTATCCATCCAGTGCTCATCATCATAGCACTTTCTAACGCATTGTTCTTCGGCAGGTTACTGTGGAGTTCCCTTACATTCTTGTACAGTCACTTGTTTATGGTACAATTTTCTACAGCCTGGGTTCGTTTGAGTGGACAGCAGTGAAGTTCTTGTGGTTCCTGTTCTTCATGTACTTCACTCTGTTGTACTTCACCTTTTATGGCATGATGACAACGGCGATCACACCAAACCATATGGTCGCGCCTATCATTGCCGCCCCATTCTACACGCTATGGAATCTCTTCTGCGGGTTCATGATCCCAAGAAAGGTATGGAACGAATATCACCCCCATGATCTGAATCAAAAACTTCCGTCCTACGGTGGACTTCCAGTTCCGTTTCCGTTTGGCAATCTGGGTATGGTTGAGTCCTAGGGTGTTTTGTCCAGTGCAAGCCTTTTGGGAAAATCAAGTATACTAGTAGGTCGTATGGTCTTCTAGTGGAGAATTTTTTGAAATGCACAATATCCAAACCAATAATTGGTGCGTATGACCTAAGATTTGTTCTTATTTGCACTCTAGAGTTTTTTTTCTTATTTTTTTGGGAGAAGGGTTTCATCAGCACCGTAGAGTTGAACAAGCAATTCCATGCAATAGGAAAACATCACATAATTTTTGTGATAAGGCAAGTTGGTGATAGGTGGGCCCTAATATGTTTGACTGGCCTGTACAGAACGTGTCGGGCCATATGGGCTTCCATACACTAGTAAGATCGATCACTGTGCACACACAACCGCGTCAGCACTGGACCATTGGGCTTGTCAATTTTTCCTTTTCCTTCCAAATAAATAGGGTACTCATTCTTTTATCCATGCTGTGAACCAGCACAACACATGCACATGGATACAGTTTTGTAGTTTTGTCGAACATTAAGGAAAACAAATAAACAAATTTAAGTATATTCAGCTTAGCATGGTAGACACACTGCCTGTCTTGATCTACACGCTTGTACCTGATCAGAACAACAATCATACACTTGCTAGTCGGCACCATCCTGTTGTGCTTGGTTAACGATTCCGTTACCAAATAATAATGCAGCTGATCCCAGTGTGGTGGAGGTGGTACTACTGGGCCAACCCGGTGTCCTGGACGCTGTACGGGCTCCTGACCTCCCAGTTCGGCGACCTGGACCAGCCCCTGCTGCTGGCCGACGGCATCAGAACCACCACCGTCGTGGCGTTCCTGGAGGAGCACTTTGGGTTCCGGCACGACTTCCTCGGCGTAGTCGCCACGATGGTGATCGGCTTCTGCGTCCTCTTCGCCGTCGTCTTCGCCCTCGCCATCAGGAACCTCAACTTCCAGCGCAGATGATCGGCAGCAGCAAATGTACCCCGCGCAGTTTAACTTAATTACCCAGCATGCATGTGTTCAATCAATTAAGAGCTCGTAAATAATTTCGAGAGAGACATTTGAAACAAGAAGTGTATGTATTATCATGTATAGCAAGCAAAGGCTTTGAGATGGTTTGTTTGTTGATACGTGCGGGGCGGGGCGGGCCTGCATATATTCGTTGAGCATTTGCCGCGTCCGGGAGCGCCGGTGCGTGGTCGACACCTGGCCGTCTTTTTTGACCGCTTTGGGCGATGCATCTGGGCTGTCCGTCGTCCGGCCCTGATACCCTTTTGGACGTAGCAGCAGCAGCAGCTACATTATCTATCCATCCAGCCATGGCTGCTTCCATCCAAGGACACTGACCTGACCGTTGGATGCGAAAGAACCACCCGTTTGACAAGAAGCATATAGCATAGCATCTCTCTGCGCTGCAGCAGGCACGTACGCACGTAAACGCAACAGATCAAGACACACACGTACCCAGGCTTTATACTACAGTACTAGTACTGTATATCTATTTTACAGCCTGATTGATCGTGACGGAAGAATATACTAGCTACGTGGAGAGTGTTTGTCGTTGGCGCATGCACGCGTGACGTCGCGCGCGTAGACACACGGCACGGCGGGGGCGGTAGGCAACAACCAATACGCCAGGGCCGAACCTTTGTCCGCTTGCCCTGGCGCCGTCGATCGTTAGGCTGCCGCACTTGGGTCGGCTCCATGGCGTATTTGACTGACCTACAACTTGTGCTCTTGCGCGCCCTGCAGCAGCACCTGCAGCAGCGGCGGACCGGTGATAAGAAGATCGATCACTGCCGTGTGGCCGCTTAGCCATGTACTCCCTCCGTTCCTAAATACTTGTCTTTCTAGACATTTTAAATGACTACTACATACGAATGTATGTAGACATATTTTAAAGTGTAGATTCACTCATTTTGCTCCGTATGTAGTCACTTATTGAAATGACTAGAAAGACAAGTATTTAGGAACGGAGGGAGTAGCCTGTACGGTGGCCCCTGCATGCATGCATGCGGCCTTCGCGTGCTCGATCGGTCTCGAGCGGTCAGCGCCATGCTGCCATGCATGCAAGAGCCAAACCAACCAAGAGATGGCGATCCGATCCAGTGGAGGCCGGTGGCTGCTGGCTGGTCCTTGACGAGTGTCAAGAGGCCCTCGGTACGTGGACGGTAGCGTAGCGCGCGCGCGTAGGGGTTTCCTACGGCGCCGCGTAGCCCTTCTTCCGTGGCGCATAGTCCATCCATCAGCTTTAAGGGCGTGCCGGAACGCGACAGGCCCGGAGCCGCCGCCTACATGCATGCATGCACAGAGCAAGCGCGAGGCGTACGCACCAGCAAAGTAAGTCACCGGTCTGGCCAGTCAGTCAGTGGTCAAGTAGGAGTACTACGTGTGGACAAATCGCATGCCCAGTCGATGAGACCGAATTCCACCGCACCGATCGAGCTCTCCAAGGCGGGCGGCGAGCTAGGCTTATCCCGGCCGGCCTCCGTACGTACTCCCTCCGTTCCTAAATACTTGTCTTTCTAGGCATTTCAACAAGTGACTACATACCAAGCAAAATGAGTGAATCTACACTCTAAAATATGTCTACATACATCCGTATGTAGTAGTCATTTGAAATGTCTAGAAAGACAAATATTTAGGAACGGAGGGAGTACATCGGTACATGCGTGCTAACCTCTCGCGGCGGTTTTAGGCCTTATCGAACCGGGCTCGTTCTGGCCTGTCGGGGGGAGACTGATCCACCAACACCTATGGGGACAGGGCCCCTTTCGGTTCGGTGGGAGGCGGAGAGCGCACAAAGAGCGGATCGAGGCGGTACACGCGAGCAGTTTTTACCCAGCTTCGGGCCGCACGGATGCGTAAAACCCTACTGCTGCTTGTTTGTGTGTATTGAATTCTTGCTCAGGAGCGATGGACGCTGCCAGACCGAGCGTGAGAGTGTTCCTGGTGTTTCGAATGAGCCGAACCCCGAATGAGTCGAACCCCGAATGAGTCGAACCTCCTCTACGTTGCGCCTGGGCCTCCTTTTATACTTTCAAGGGGTCACCGACAGGTGGCAACGTAGACTAGAAGGGTAAAAATGGAAAAGGATGCGGTAGGTGCAGCTACCGCTACTGTGGACACAGTGCACCCTACCTAACTCTGACGGCAGGGGACAAGGGCATTGAATGCCCGTCTGTGTCGCCTACACAGTACCGAAACGGACCGCTAGGGACGCCACCGTTTGCCACGATGGTTATCTTGTCAGCCCCTGCTTGCCACCGCGCACCCCTAGCTGCACGGCCTCCTGCCACGTGCGCTTGGGAGAGTCCTAGAGCGACACGTTGGCAGGTGAGCTGGAGCGCGGGCACGAAGTGGGGGTTTCCCGCGGCAAGCTCCTTGCCGCGGTCGTCATTTTGTCGTGTTTGGGAGCTTGTCGCTCACCGGGCCTTGCCGGGACGCGCGGCGCGTTGCGGCAAGCTTTCTTGGTATGCCTTGAGTGGCCTCCCCTGCAAGCTCCTCTTGCCGGGGTCTTGTCTCTTCCCGGCAAGATCCTCTTGCCGGGGCCTGGGTCGGCCTTCCCGGCAAGCTCCTCTTGCCGGGGCCTTGGTTGGCCTTCCTGGCAAGCTCCTCTTGCCGGGGTCTTGGTTTGAGTACTTTGTTCTTGAATGGTCTTCAAGGGAACCACGGAGGGTCTTGGCGGTCACCCGGCAAGCCTTGTCGCGGGATGCTGCGACCGCCCGTGCACAAGTTCGGGGTACTAGGGTACCCCTACTCTAGTACACCGACAGGAGCCCCCGGGCCTGGGCCAGACACGGTGCCGAGCGCTGTTGGGCCAGGCCCAAAACAGTGCACGGGCACGCGCGGCCTAAGTCACGCCGCATATCTCTCCGCTCCCACCGCGCACGCCCAGAACGGCACGCGTCAAACGCGGCGTCGTGGGTGACGCAGGCGGCGTGCGCGGGGCTAAGCCCCTCGAGCATGCGTCAGGCCATGATGATGGGGACGGTTCACGCCCTCCTCCCTCAACGGAGGTAGGCGTGGGGGCGTGGTGCATTTACTGGACGGGGCCGGTGCGCGATTTTCGGGAGGTCCACTCCCCGCGCTCACGAGGCGGAGCGAGGCCGCCTCATCCGTCGCATTGGTTCTGCATCCCCGCCACGCGGCTCCCATGCGCTTGGAGTCGTGGACGGTGGAAGTGGGAGACTGGGCCGTCGCGAGCAGAGGCAGCGGTTTGGCCCTGACTCCCTGCTCTTCCCGTGCCTTGATTTGCTGAGCGGGGCGGCCGAGCCCCCACCTCGCTCCTTTATAAAGAGCGGGAGGGGAGCACAGAAACCCGCACTCTCTCATCTCCTCCTTTCTTCAGCTTCTGCTCCCCTTTCTCTCATTCGCTATGGAGAAAGGGAACCCAGGCCCTTCATCGGTGGCGGCGAAGGTCGCCGCCAGACAGCGCACCTCTCCCTCTCCCGCGCCCGTGGTGGCAGAGCCAGCCATAAGGGGAAGAGGGAGGGGTGAGGTCGCGGACGAGGTCGAGGACGAGGTCGAGGCGCTCAGGGAAGAGGCGGGCGGCGCGGCGCGGCAGCTTCGCCTCCGCCGCCGGCTCCTCCCCCCACGGTGGTCCATATAGGGGACGACCCTTGCGAGTTCTTCGTCAAGCTGCGCCGGGCTCCTCGTCGTCGCCTCCGGCTTCCAGCTCCGTTTGCGAGTGCGATGGAGTTGGACCCGCCCGAGACACTGAGGCTGCACATGAGGGGCTGTGTGATCAGCGGCACGCGAGTCCGTGTTGTATTCCCAGCCCCTAATGTGATGTATCTTGATCGAGGGTGGAAGACGTTCGCCCGTATCCACAGCCTAATGGAGGGGTTCACCCTCCATTTTAAGTTGATGGAGGGCGATCTCCTCTCCGTCAAAGTCTTCGGGTGCTTCGGCACTCGGGCGAAGTGCTGCGTGGACAGCTCCTCCGATAGCGAAGGCTCCTCCTCGAGCGAGAGTGACGAGGAGGAGAGCGACAGCGACGATGAGGGTAGCGGGCGGCGGGGTGACGGGTCCGACTAGGCGTCGGGCGCCGCTTCGCGCGGCACCGGCAACCCCATCATCCGTGTCGCCGGCTCCTTGAACTCCCCGGGGTCGTCTCCTTGGGCGGCTGGCGTAGGGAGGCTGCGGAAGGGGAAGAGGGCTGGCGACAAGGCCGTCAGGTCGGAGTACGAGGGCGTGGTGCCCTCGACAGCGTGCTGACGTCCTGCCGCCCCGTCTTCGAGCCCCGCTTCCAGCGTCGCCATCGCCGTCCAGCCTTCGGACGGCCCCCGGGATGTTCTCTTGGTGTCTTCTGGCACCCGTAGTTCGCCTAGGCGCTCCTTTTTCCCTTTTCGCCTCCTTGACCTGCCTCCTGAAGAGAGGGACAGGAAAGGGATTACGGGCATCTTATATTTTTAATTTGTAAGCCTTCGGGCCTTAGCTGCATCTAAAACTTGTAATCCTCTCTTTCATGTTTTTCATCCTCTATGTACTGTACCTGAGTGGGATGTTTTTTTTAATGAAAAGGGGGGATGCTTGCCGGGTTATTTGTCTCGCGGGTTGAACCCACGCCAAGGAGCAAATCCTTGGTATCCCTCGGACAGACATTTCATCTCCCGGCAACAGGCCCTGCCGCCTTCCCACGTCGCTCGTCCTTTCTCACGCCTTTGACGGAGGCGGGAACAAGGTGGGTGCGGTCTCCTCGTTTCATCCCTTTGCTGCCGCGACTACGACCAAACTTGGCCCCGGGAACGAGCCCCAGGGCCTAGAGTTGAGGGAGCACGGCAGTTTTCGGGAAGAAACGCGGTTTCGCATTCCCCAGTCCATAAGAGGATGCATGATGAGGGATGAAAGACTTATCTGATATTGCAGCCCCCGGCAACTCTGGTTTGCCGTGGACGATTCTTGGCACTCACAGCCCCCAGCGATACTGGCTTGCCGGAGCCTAGGTGCCGGCGCTGCCAGTCATGTCATGGGAACACTTTATTAGAGGCGCGACGAGTTATTTTTGTAATATAACTCTATCTTAGGCAAAGAATTGCTGTGTTACTTCCTTTACTCGACTCTTGGCTTTGTATGGTTCTGTCCTACGCTTTCTAGGGAAACTTGCCGGTGCAGGCACCCTTGCCGCGAGCGTCGAGTGCGGAACTTCAGCAGCCTGCTGGCGGGGTCGCTACCGACAAGCAACCTTTTCGCAACTAGTTGCAGCTCACTTAAGTCGTTGAGCGGACTCGAAACAAAGTAAGGGCGCTAGCGGCTCACTTAAGTTGCTGAGCGGACTCGAAGCAAAGTAAGGGCGCTAGCAGCTCACTTAAGTTGTTGAGCGGACTCGAAACAAAGTAAGGGCGCTAGCGGCTCACTTAAGTTGCTGAGCAGACTCGAAGCAAAGTAAGGACGCTACTAGCTACGAGTTGGTTCCTCCGCGCACAGGTTTTCCATACAAAGCATGGTCGTTCAAGGAAAATAACTCAAAAACTTAAAAAACTGATTGCTCAAGCTTTAGCAACTTAGCTTTTCTGTCTTCTGCTTCCCGGCAAGGAGGAACTTTCTTGAACGGCCTGGTCCACACCATTATCTTCTCCTTCCCCCCGGTAAACCTTGTGGGCGAGGGAACCTTCCTTCTTTTGAGAAAGAAACAGAGAAATAAAGTAATGATATGGAGCCTTGGGCTCGTTATCGCTTACCGGGTTCTGGTGCTGCACAAAGTGTCAGATAACATATGCGAAAAAGGATTATAGCATAAAAAACTGACAAGATGTGCGGGGCACATGAACTTTACTAGTGCACGGGGTCTGCGTCCGGCTCTGTACAAAGGATTACATGCAACAGCGGCAAGACTTGTACAGAAAGGTGGTTGCCGGAAAAGCTTCCGGCAACCGCGCCCTACGGGTAAAACTTACGAAGATGTTCAATGTTCCAGGAGTTGCTCACCGGAATGCCATCTTCGGTCTCAAGGCGGACAACGCCGGGCCTAGTGACTCGTTTCACCCGATAAGGGCCTTCCCACTTCGGCGTCAACTTGTTGGAATTCTTGGCGGACTGAACACGCCGAAGAACAAGGTCGCCTTCCTCGAGACTCCTGGCATTGACTCTGCGGCTATGGTAGCGGCGCAGAGCTTGCTGGTAGCGGACAGCTCGCACAGCAGCCTAGAGACGGTCTTCCTCAAGGAGAAGTGCGTCATCTTGCCGCAGCTGCTCTTGCTCGAGCTCATCATAAGCGAGCACTCGAGGTGACCCGTAAACGAGTTCCGTGGGGAGAACTGCCTCCGCTCCATAGACTAGAGCGAAGGGTGTCTGGCCAGTGGCTCGATTTGGCGTTGTCCTGATCGACCAAAGAACCACCGGCAGCTCCTCGATCCAGTTTCTTCCGCACTTGTGCAGCCTGTCGAAAGTTTTGGTCTTGAGGCCTCACAGCACTTCAGCATTTGCCCTCTCCACTTGACCGTTGCTTCTCGGATGAGCAACAGAAGCGAAGCAGACCTTGGCGCTAAGATCTTGGACGTACTGCATGAAGGTGCGGCTCGTAAATTGCGTGCCGTTGTCGGTGATGATCCTGTTAGGGATCCTGAAACGGCAAACAATCGACCTGAAGAACTTGACTGCTGACTGTGCTGTCACCTTGCTCACTGGTTCCACTTCCGGCCACTTTGTGAACTTGTCGATGGCGACGTACAAGAACTCAAAGCCCCCGACAGCTCGGGGAAAGGGGCCGAGGATGTCGAGCCCCCAGACCGAAAATGGCCAGGATAAAGGGATCGTCTGGAGAGCTTGAGCTGGCTGGTGTATCTGTTTGGAATGGAACTGGCACGCTTCACACTTGGTTACTTGTGCAGTTGCATCCTGGAGGGCTGTCGGCCAGAAGAAACCTTGCCGGAATGCTTTGCCGGCAAGTGCTCTTGCGCCAATGTGGTGACCACATATGCCTCCATGTATCTCTGCCAACAGCTGTTGTCCATCTTCCTGGCGAATGCACTTCAATTTCACACCGTTGAGTCTTATTCTGTACAGTGTGTTGTCGACAAACTTGTACATACTTGACTGCCGGGCTACTCTTTCCGCTTCTTCTTGCTCTTCGGGAAGCTCTCCTATCTGAAGGAAATGGACAATCTGCTGCGCCCATGCTGGAGCTTGTGGCTCGACAATAAGGACTAAAGGCGTATCTGTTGCTGCGGGAACATCCGCTTCTACGGCAAGAACCTGTGGCTCTGCCGGAGCGTGATGCTCCCCGGCAAGCTTGCCGGAGCAAAACTTGTCGGGAGCGTCTGCTTCAACGGAACAAACCAAGAGGTTCACCGGAGCAGACTGCTCCTCAGCACTCTTGGCGTTGATCCTGGGGACCTTCTTGACGGCGGCTCCGGAAAGCTCTGCCGGAAAGTAGTCATCAGAAACCAACTTCCTCTTCTTATTCTGTCCAGTTGATGGTGTCACGGATGGTTGAGTCAGCTTGAGCACAAAGATCCCTGGTTCCACAGGCAACTTTAGTGCAGCGCACTTTGACAGGCCATCAGCAATGTCATTCTGAGCTCGTGGAACGTGTTCCATTTGCAGGCCGTCAAAGTGTGCTTCTAGCTTCCTCACTTCATCAACATAAGCTTCCATCAATGGACTCTGGTAGTTCTTGTTCACTTGGCGGACGACAAGCTGCGAGTCACCCCTTACAATGAGTTTCTTGATCCCAAGGTCGGCTGCGATTCTGAGTCCGGCAAGCAAACCCTCATACTCTGCAGTATTGTTCGTAGCTTGCTCCTTGGGAAAGTGCATCTGGACTACGTACTTGAGGTGCTCTCCGGTGGGTGCGATAAGCAGCACGCCAGCACCGGCGCCTTGTAGCGAGAAGGCATCATCAAAGTACATCAGCCACTCTTTGCTTGCCTCTTTGACGGGCATGCTCGTCTCTGGAATTTCTTCGTCTGGGGTTGGCGTCCACTCTGCTATGAACTCTGCCAATGCCCTGCTTTGGATCGTTGCAGTGCTCTCAAACTTGAGTCCAAAGCTTGACAGTTCCAATGCCCACTCGACAATCTTGCCTGTTGCTTCAGGATTCTGCAGTATCCTCTTCAGCGGAAAGCGAGTGACAACTGTTATCTCGTGTGCCTGGAAGTAATGGCGCAGCTTTCTCGAGGCCATGAGAAGGCCGAAAAGCATTTTTTGCACACCAGAGTACCTCGACCTAGCCCCTTGGAGAAGGGAGCTGACGAAGTAAACTGGGCGCTGCACCATCTTCTTCTGCACCTCCTTGCATGCCTGCGCAGACTCAACTTTGTCGGGGCCAGAGCTTGTCGGAGAAGCCCCCTGCTTGTCGCTGGATTCACTTGTTGCGGTCGCTGGCTCATCATCCGCCTCCCTCTCCGCTACTAACGCAGCACTAACCACTTGATTGGTAGCCACTAGGTACAGCAACAACTTCTCTTATGGCTTAGGTGCGACAAGTATTGGAGTGGAGGACAGATATCTCTTCAAGTCCTGCAGCGCATCCTCCGCTTCCGGAGTCCATTTCATTGGACCTGCCTTTTTCAATATTTTGAAAAACGGCAGGGCGTGCTCAGCAGACTTAGAGATGAACCTGCTGAGAGCAGCCACGCAACCGGCAAGCCTTCGCACATCCTTGACGCGCTTCGGTGCTTCAATCTGCTCGATGGCCTTGATCTTGTCGGGGTTGGCTTCAATTCCCCGCTTAGATACGAAGAACCCGAGAAGCTTGCCGGAAGGGACTCCAAACACGCACTTCTCGGGGTTGAGCTTGAGGTTGATCCTGCGCAGATTTGCAAAAGTTTCTTCTAAATCTTGGATCAGGGTAGCCTTGTCCTTGCTCTTGACCACTATATCATCCATGTAGGCTTCCACATTTCTGTGTATCTGTGGCTCAAAAGCGACATGGACTACCCTTGCAAATGTTGAACCAGCATTCTTCAACCCAAAGGGCATCCGCACAAAACAGTATGTGCCGCAAGGGGTGATAAATGCGGTTTTTTCCTCATCCTCTTCTGCCATGAAGATTTGATGGTATCCTGAGTATGCATCAAGAAATGAAAGCAAATCACATCCAGCTGTGGAGTCAACAATCTGGTCAATGCGCGGCAAGGGAAATGGATCTTTGGGACAAGCTTTATTGACATCAGTGAAGTCTATACAAAGCCTCCATTTCCCGTTCGCCTTGCGCACGACTACAGGATTGGCCAACCACGTGGGATGGAGCACTCCTCTGACAAGGCCTGCTGCTTCCAATTTCCTGATCTCTTCTACAATGAACTCTTGGCGCTCCACTGCTTGCTTCCTGACTCTCTGCTTGACGGGCCGCGCATGAGGATAGACGGCAAGGTGGTGCTCGATTACTTTCCTGGGAACACCGGGGATATCAGACGGTTGCCATGCAAACACGTCGACATTCGCCCACAGGAAAGCAATGAGCGCGCTTTCCTATTTGGGGTCAAGCGTGGCACTGATGGTGAAGGTACCACCAGTGCCGTCCTCCTTGGCGGACACCTTCTTGGTCTCGGATGGAGCTGCCATTGTCTTCTTGCACTTGCCGGTGGAGCTCGATGGTGCGTCCTCGATGGTAGCGCAGCACTCCGAAGAGGTGCGCTTGCCGGAGTAGGCATCAGAGCTCTTGCCGGACTTGGTCTTCTTCTTCCCTCCGGGAGCTTCAGCGGCAAGTGTGTTGTGATCAGCTGCGGCTGCGGCTTCCCGGTAAATCTTGTCGGCGCAGATAAGGGCATCCTTCTTGTCGCCGGGGACAGAGATGACACTTATCGGGCCTGGCATCTTGAGCATGTTGTATGCATAGTGAGAGGCCACCATAAACTTGGCGAGCGCTGGACGGCCAAGGATCCCATTGTAAGGCAATGGAAAATCGGCAACGTCAAATGTGACCCTCTCAGTTCTGAAATTCAGCTTGCTGCCAAATGTGACCGGCAGTGTGATCTTCCCCTTCGGATTGCTCCTTCCCGGGTTGATTCCTTGGAATGTGCCGGTCTCTTCAAGCTCGTTGTCAGGGATCTGGAGTTTCTGAAGGACCGCGGAGGAGATCAGATTCAAGCCGGCCCCGCCGTCAACTAGCATCTTCGTGACCTTGAGGTTGCGGATAGTTGGTGAAACCAACATCGGCAAGCACCCGACCGCAGTTACGCGATCAGGGTGATCCTCAATGTCGAAGATGATAGGCGTGCTGGATCATTTCAGAGGCTTGCGTGACTCTACGGATGGTTCCGCTGCATTAACCTCCCACATCCACTGCTTGAGTTGGCGGTGCGAAGTATGCAGAGAAGCACCACCGTCAACGCACAGGACCTCTGTAGCTTTCTGAAATTCCTGCTCATCGGCCTCATCATCATCCACGTCTTCATCATCGTCGTCGTCTTCATCCTTGTCGCGGCCGCGGGGAGGTCTATCTCCTTGCCGCTGCTTGGCCTTGCCGTGGCGTCCTCCTCGGCCGGGACGTTTCTTGCCGGATCCACCGGTTCCTTCTTGGGCCTTCTCCTTGTCGCGCCGCTCGTACTCAGCTTTCTGTTGCTCAACGAGCTGTTCGACTCTCTTGCAGTTCTGGAGATCGTGACCCTTGGTGCGGTGAATCTTACAATACTGCTTGCCGGAGCTGTCCTGCTTGTCGGCGGCCGCCACAGGCTTGGCCTCCTTGTCGGAGCCACCAACTTTAGCTTCCTTGGCACCACCTCCGTTGCCGGTCTGCTCGACAGCTAGCACTTCCTTGCCCTTTTTCCTTCTGTTGTTCCGCCACCGGCCTTTCCTTGTCGGGGTGGCATCCTCACTATCGGATCCTTCTACTCCTGTACTCTCTTCGGGGAGACTCCTCCCCTCTTCAGCGCGTGCACACTTGTCGGCCAGGGCGTAAAGCTCGCTGACGTCTCTGATCTTACTCATCGCCATCTCCTCCCTCATCCGCACGTTCTGATGGAACGCGCTGATGATCGCGGCGGGGCGGACGTCTGGGATGTTGTGCTGTACACGGCTGAATCTCTGAATGTACTTGTGCAGTGGTTCTCCTTCCTTCTGGGCGAACAGATGAAGATCGCTCTCTTGGCCATGTGGCTTGTGGCCGCCTGTAAAGGCGCCGACAAACTGATGGCACAGATCAGCCCAGGAGGATATGGAGTTGTCCGGCAAGTGCATGAGCCAGGATCTGACATTGGGCTTGAGCACCAGCGGGAAGTAGTTGGCAAGGATCTTGTCGTCCCGTCCCCCGGCAGCCTGCACCGCGATGGTGTAGATGCTGAGAAACTCCGACGGATGCGTCTTGCCGTCGTACTTATCTGGTACGTCTGGTTTGAAGTTCTTTGTGCTGGGCCACTGGACTTGCCGCAGCTCACGGATGAACGCAGGACAACCTACCGCGTACGGCAGATCGCCTGGTTCCCCTGGCGCATGCATATCAACAGAGGGCCCAGCGCGCTTATCGGATTGACGTCGCGCTTCTCTTCGACACTCGATGCGGGTTCGAGCGTCTTCTTGTTGTCGTTCATGGAGAACTTGGTGCTGGTCGCGACGAGCTCGTGGGTCCGACGACGCGGTGGAGCCGCTGTCGGGGTGGACCCGGCGAGTCGGCGATTTTGGCCTTCGTAGTGGAGAGTGCATGGAAGTCGCACCTCCCCCGGTCTTGTTGCCATCGGCTCGCGTCCGGCTGTCCTGCCGCGGCAGCGAGGTGCTTGGTTGCCGCGCAGTGTCGCCGTTGGCGAAGCCGATGAGGCTCTGGATAGTGGCCCTCCATTCGTCGGTCTTGTCCGCCGTCGAAGGATAGTCTAGGAGCAGTTGAGCTCGCGCCAAGGCTTCTGCTGGAGTGGTGGGCGGCAGAGGTGAACGGTGCGAGGAGTGGGGCGTGCTGGGACTCCTAACCACGTTAGAAGGAGCAGTCCCCCGTCCAGGCGACCGTACTTCGCTCGAGCCAGCATGTTGACGTGCATGTTGGTCTTGGACGCCACGAGAACCACCAGCTTGATCTTGGCCCAGCGGGCGTATGGCGCTGCGAACGCCATGACGCTGCTGGTCCCGCGCCTCCTGAGAGGGGCGCGGTGCGCGCATGGACGCCGAGGTCTGTGCCGCCTTGTCCTTGGACTTGGCCGCACTGAGGGCTCCCTCGTCGACACCCATTCTTCCGCCGGCGTCCACTCCACCACCCGTTTGCTCCGGAGGCGGTGAAAGCGACGCAGACGGAGCAGCTGCCTACGAATCCTTCTTCTTCGGTGGCATGTCGATGAAGACGATGAAGATTTAGCTCGCGTGCACGCCGGATCGGGTTCGCGCAATCTCGACGCCCCCTACCTGGCGCGCCAAAGGATGTCGGGGGGAGACTGATCCACCAACACCTATGGGGACAGGGCCCCTTTCAGTTCGGTGGGAGGCGGAGAGCGCACAAAGAGCGGATCGAGGCGGTACACGCGAGCAGTTTTTACCCAGCTTCGGGCCGCACGGATGCGTAAAACCCTACTGCTGCTTGTTTGTGTGTATTGAATTCTTGCTCAGGAGCGATGGACGCTGCCAGACCGAGCGTGAGAGTGTTCCTGGTGTTTCGAATGAGCCGAACCCCGAATGAGTCGAACCCCGAATGAGTCGAACCCCCAATGAGTCGAACCCCGAATGAGTCGAACCTCCTCTACGTTGCGCCTGGGCCTCCTTTTATACTTTCAAGGGGTCACCGTCAGGTGGCAACGTAGACTAGAAGGGTAAAAATGGAAAAGGATGCGGTAGGTGCAGCTACCGCTACTGTGGACACAGTGCACCCTACCTAACTCTAACGGCAGGGGACAAGGGCATTGAATGCCCGTCTGTGTCGCCTACACAGTACCGAAACGGACCGCTAGGGACGCCACCGTTTGCCACGATGGTTATCTTGTCAGCGCCTGCTTGCCACCGCGCACCCCTAGCTGCACGGCCTCCTGCCACGTGCGCTTGGGAGAGTCCTAGAGCGACACGTTGGCAGGTGTGCTGGAGCGCGGGCACGAAGTGGGGGTTTCCCACGGCAAGCTCCTTGCCGCGGTCGTCGTTTTGTCGTGTTTGGGAGCTTGTCGCTCACCGGGCCTTGCCGGGACGCACGGCGCGTCGCGGCAAGCTTTCTTGGTATGCCTTGAGTGGCCTCCCCGGCAAGCTCCTCTTGCCGGGGTCTTGTCTCTTCCCGGCAAGATCCTCTTGCCGGGGCCTGGGTCGGCCTTCCCGGCAAGCTCCTCTTGCCGGGGCCTTGGTTTGAGTACTTTGTTCTTGAATGGTCTTCAAAGGAACCACGGAGGGTCATGGCGGTCACCCGGCAAGCCTTGCCGCGGGATGCTGCGACCGCCCGTGCACAAGTTCGGGGTACTAAGGTACCCCTACTCTAGTACACCGACATGGCCTTTACGTAGCGGCTCATCCGAGGCCAGTCCAGTTGCGACCGACCGTGCATGTATGTGACCGCGTGCAGGTGCAGGGCTAGAGCCATTAGCCAAAGCCAGCCATGCATGCACGCAGCTGCGTCGTTAGTCATGGACTGGATGGCCGCTGGCTAATGACCTATCTGCCAGGCAGCTACCTTAGCTTAGCTCACCTAGCTAGCTGCTAACCTAACAATAATTGGGCTGATCATGCATGAGCAGATCCACGGATCGGCTGCACCAGTCAGTTGTTACCACTAGATAGATCGTCTTTTGGCAGCTGCGGCGCCGCAGACGGATGGTGACAAGAGGCGCAGATTTCTGCCGATCGACTCACCCACCGGCCACATGCATGCGCATCCATCTAGGGACGATCAGAGGATGCGCAGGAAGGTTTTTATGTAACATGGGTGACACCGTGACAACATAATTTTTGGATCGGACTATCATCTCCCTCGACAAATCGACATAGCCATAGCTGGCGGCGGCAGATTCTGGAGCATGCACATGCGATGCACGCTGAGAGTCCGCTAGACCGGTTATTGATCTCGGCTCACCGTGGGCGGCTTGCTAAGATCATCGGATTAGATGGTGTGCATAGGTGCGTTGTCTGGACACATCATCAAGCTAATAGGTGCAGCGACATAAATCGTCAGGAAGGTGGCTTTGGGTAGATCCATATATTTATTTTTGTCACTCTGTTGAATAATAAAATGGCTATGTGCATTGCTCGATGCAGGGATGGTGTGTATCCTCCTTTTCAAAAAAAGCTTACAACTCTGTTGCTGATATGTCGTTTTTTTGTCAGATAGTTCGTGTTTTGGTTGTGCACATCCTAGATATGCAGAGAATGAGTGTTGGTCATCATGATTGTATCTGCCTGATGCTATATTTTAAATTAATAAAAGCCCTCTTTATAAAAAAAATTATGCATGCGCATACATCCATTCTCAAGGGATCCATCGGAGGAGGAAGTAGTACAAAACTAAAGCTAAAGCTAAAACTAGGGATCAAGTTTGTTCCAACCCACTGATAGTACTCAATATTTAATCTAGAGCAAGTACTTCTGTTTTTTCGCCTGTTTTCTTTTGATAACTCTTCTTGGAAGAGCTAGTGAGGATAGGGGAAAATAACAATATTATATAGGCCAGGACAATCACTCGCTCTTGCTCTTGCAGAGAATATATTGATGAGACAAGATGGGCACGCTCCAAGGGAAAGGACCAAAGAAAGACCAAAGCTAATGCCAAGGACGATCCCCCTCTCGCTCTCTGCCAAACTGATGAGCGCCAACTAAACTAAGCTAACCAATAGCACCAACTTAATTCGCTACGAGATTTTGCCGTCTTCTCTGGCGTCCAGCAGCTGCCTCTCGATCTCTGTTTTTTCCCCTCTGCACACTCACACGTACGTAAGCTGTCGTCTAGCCTTGAGAATCAAACAAGAGCAGCTATTTCAGAGTTAGTTGATTAGGGCTTTGTTATGTATAGACCGGGTGTGAAGTCTTTGCAGTTGTATCGCTTTGATGCCACAACCGAGTCAATAAATTCCTTCTATTTGTATCAGAGTTTCATTGGCAATGCCCCCTTGATAAACGAAAACAAGAAAAAAGAACTTATGGCCGTTAAATTCCACGCATATTTTTGTTCATTGACCTTTGCCAAAGCCGTACGGTTGATGATGTGGCGGTGGTCTTGTTCACGTGGCAGGTCCTGTACCTAATAATCTGAAGATACAAATACTTTTTTTTGTCGGTCTGAAGATACAAATACTGAAATGTCATGTATCATATCCACAATAACCAATAAATCTCCCAAGAATATATACATAGTGGGGAATAACAAGAAACATATATTATTCTTAACCACTCATCCTCAATTTCATTTGCCACCTGGGATATGTCCATATTCTCAGACATGCATGTGAGATAATATCGCATCTGCTTTTATCCCTGCTTAGCAGTGGTTAATCCACATCGAATTTCAGCTAAGATTTTGCAATTGGATCATGTCCCTCTGTCCAGTGCTTGTGGTAGCACAAAAGGAAATAAAAGGAGACTAACATTTATGCTCATGGGACCCTTGCTGGATGAAGAAGCTACAAGGAGATAAGTGTGACAGAGGCAGTTTTATACATGGTTTGGCTTATATGGATGCGTATGAATCAGTCGACAGGACATGCCAAATTAACGGGGCACTTGGCAAATTGATCATGTCCTCATGCCCCCTCCCTTCAATACGCTCGATTGCGATTGACGATGATTTATAACTTTTCATTTTAATTAGTGCCCTCTCCTATGGTTTTCCTAGTTTCCGCCATAATTGTTCCAAGAAAAATCTCGTCGGAAAGAGAGACTAAAGGCAGCAATAACTCTCTGATGCATCATGCTATACATGTGATGTAGCTTTTCTCAAGGGTACACTTGGGAGTATTGATCATTCAGTTATACAATGATCAAATTTGGAAACAATGTCTACATCAACAAGTTCATAAATATCTGTGATATTTGCTGAAGGGATGTAGAATCATTTACCACGAAAATTTCCAACCAAAATAAAATAAAATAAATACCAGAGGACTTGCACCGAATCTTCATGCCATACCTTGATTAGTCTACCGAAGTAGTACGCTGCAAAGGGAGGTAAGGAAAGAAGAAAAAGGAAGAAGAAAAATGCTCGAGCTAGACATACTATACATCCTCTAGGATTTCATCATGATAGACAACACATTTTCACAAGCATATCCTAACTGCTTTTTTCCACAACGACCGCCTCACATGCCCAACAAAATGTCCTGCTTCCGATCAATGGTGCCGGAGAAGCAACAAAGCCCGGTGTCTCCTCTTTTTTGTCCACCAGAAGGGGAGTGCACTAACTAGTTTGCACATGGAGCTAGCCAATGTGTTTTCTTGTCCTACATTGAGAGGTTGTGACACCGAAATGACAAAATCTCCAAGTGCATGATCCTTGCATAGCATTGTTCATGTGCTGCATATAGATGTGTCTTTCTTCCCATTGAGCTCTTAGTGCTGGAGGTCCTGTCAGCTAGGAGATGTGCACACTACACTCCATCCCCTCTCCCTATTCTTTCTCCTTTGTATGTACTAGCTATCAACCAACTAGCTCAGCAGCCTCGCAGCCTCACCAAGGGACATCACATGCATTACCACCCTCAACACCCACCACCCTCACACACTTTGTCCTAATGCTTCCTATATAACCTAGCTATCTAGCTGCTATGTCTGAGGTGCAACATGTACAAACGCTTCCATTGGTGAGAGTTTGCTCCATGGACGATGATTAGCATGATCTACTCCCCCATACGTATGTGTATGTGTGCGTCGCCAATTTCTACAACATGATAAATGTTTGGGCCTTGCTGTTGGGTATGTGTGCACCGACCGGACAAGTTGAGCAACCTGTTGGGACAAGGCAGGCAATGTCCTTGTGTTCATGAATTCTGGGGCTGTTTGCCCACTGTAAAATTTTTGGGTTGGTTCCCCACATCATGTGCCATCCACATGGAAGGCAATAACTTCCTAGTTCCAATTTGGGTTGTCATGTTTTCCCTGACAATGTTCCTAGACAATATGTGTTGGAGGCTTGGAATGCCCACATGGTGAGCCTCCATTTAGGAGTGATCACTATCTATCAGTTCCTTGTACGCATGCAAATAAGTTCTTTTGCCAGTACTACTACTCACTAGCTGTTCCATGATATGCTTTAGCATGATTGAACCATGTGTAACTGAAGATGGGACCTCCAATCAAACAATGGAAATCCAGAAAAAGGATGCTGCCGAACACATTCAACGCTTCCAGTGAGAAGTCGACACCTCAATGATCGCTAGGGACGAAGCCAGGTAATAGGCCATATATATGTCCAGAGCCAGATCTTTTTAGATTTTTTTTAGTAAAGAGGCTATCACCCGGCTTTAAATTAATGAAATCTTTACAGCCAACAGTAGAACACAACACCACAACACACACACAACAAAGGAAATGACATAATACAGCGGAGGATAATATCCTCTAAGCCTCCGAGGCCGAACTCTTTCTTAATTAAGCTATATATGCATAGTACTAAAGTGATATTTGCTACACCATTTCCCCGTGGAGTGTTAAAGTTTTGATTGACTTTCATTACTAATCTTGAATTTGTCTCTGATAAACACATTATTTGTACACAATTTCTCAATCTTGGATCCGTTCCCCGACAAAGCATTCCCACGTCGGTTACTTTAGTAATCATTGCCTAGTTAGCCTCCTTTGGTTCATAGGATATGAATGTTATAGGAATAGGAAGATCATAGGAAGTGAGATGACATGTATCTCAATTCCTATATAGAAAGAGATGTCATTTGATGCATAGGATAGGAATTTTTCCATTGAGTCTTAGCTAATGTTTTTTTTCCTCCAAAATGTGAAGGATTGATTCCTATCCTACGTATGAATAGGAATCCATTCCTACAAACCAAAGGGCTTCAAAGAAAAATTTCCTATGTAAATCCTATACTATAGAAATCCTATGAGATTAATGCGTGTCTAGCGGAGGAAGAGGACATGCAGGTTTTTTTTTCAATATGAAAGATGTTATACGTATCAAATTTATTCACGATACTTGTCGAGAGCACCGCCTATTCAGTTAAGACAACAAACGACGAACAAAGTTTGTATACACCCGGTGTTCTGCTATTCTAGAATGAGAAGGGTTATCTCTTTCCATTGTGTACAGTGGCGATCTTGCTCAGTGAACAAACAAGCGAGAACACATACGTAATCTCAGGGTTTTCTCTTTTAGTTTGATTCATTTCATGTTTGGTGTAATTAATTGTTTGGATTTTTGAACTTCGCCCTGTCATATAATATATATTATACCTCTTGGCTGGGATATATAACGGACAGATCAAATGTTCCACACCATTCTGTTGTTTCCTAGCGCGAAAATCGCGAGATCGACAACTCAACCAAAGCCACTCTATAGCACGAGCAAGCAAGATCAGATATGGCTAAGATTCGGTTCTCAAAACAGAAAATTTGAGATGGAATTGGCCTGCATGCATACTGTTGCTATCCTATATATGGCTAGCCAGCTATAGGACATGGATGTGGCATGTAAAGGCTAGCTGTAGAGAGACGGAGCCTGTCATGCTGCATGTTGTGTAAAGTTAGCCTGTGTGTTGTTGCCGATCGTAGTGACTAGTGACCTAGCTCTCTTTTTTCTTAGAGAGAGTACTTGCACACACTATAATTTTTGTTTTTTTGATCTCACACTATAATTTTTGTAGGGACACTATAAGTATGTTTAGGCTCTGATTAAACAGGGCGTACCATGCTAAATTTGACGGTCGGCACTAGGTGGGGACAAACATGGCATGCCGTGCTAATTTTTGACGGATAGGTGAGATTCTACATGGCCTTGCTCAAAGATTGATCTGCCTTTCAGTGGTGGTGACCTTTCGGTGACTCATCTAGTCATTCAGCCGTATCGGCATTTAGCCCAACCAAAATATATGGAAGATGATAAGTGACAAGATCCGACGATGCGATGAGCATGTTGCTCCATGCACTTGCACGTAGGAGTATCTCCTTGACGATCCACCTTACCCTAAAAGTTTCTTGTATTCATCCTAGCTTCTAGCTTAGCTAGTTTGCCTAGCAATTCAACTGTTTGTACTCGAAGAAGAAAAGAGAACCGATATGATTACCCTTTGATATATTGTCGAATGCCATGGTTAACATGTTGGTAACCGCTTGAGGGGGTGGTGTCTATGCTTGGTACCCATTGGAGTAGTTCAAAGAAAAATATTCATGTCACGAGGCATCGCCATGGATTATCATTAGACAAAAAAAAAAGTAATGTTACACCTACGTAAAACAACTTAGGTGCTTTATTGGATGTATAAGAGGATGGAGGGGCCCACCCCCGAAATTCAGGGGAGGGGGGGAGAGAATAATAGTTAGGAAGATTACGTTACTTTTTCGTAGCTTGTCCGTAGATGGAGCAATATTGAAAAAAATATTGCTATTCCTGAAGTAGTAATTTACCTACATGTGTAGTAGTAGTATTTCTAGTACTAGATGACCAGTTGCGCCAAATGGCGCAAAGACCCGTTTAAAACCATGTTCGTGTTGAAAATGTTTGCATTTTTTCAATAACCGTATATTTGAGTACATTTGGTCAGAACTTATACCCCTATATATAAAGGAAATTAAATGCAAATATTTTCTTAAGGTAATAATGCCACAAATTAGATCATCAGTAGGTCAAGATAGTTGAGTCTATAATTAGGAACTCCGAGTAGCTGTAAACTTGCATTAGAAAAGAGTAAACACAAGTGACACAATAAAATGTACTTAATACATGAACTCGTGAACATTGTATACAAGAGAAGTTAATAGAAAGTGGTCAATTACATCATATAATTTGGTTCTATACTCTTTTGTGTATATATCCTGAATGCTACGCCTTTGTGATCAACTCTTTGTCCTTCGAATCAAATGGCACAATTACTGCCCCTTGTGAAAAAAGAAAGGACTATGTAATACTCAAAAACGTAAAAGGAAAACATCATGTGATGCATCTCAACCTGCGCAAAACAATGTAAAAACCATACATGCTATCTAAATACTTTCATTGTCTACCAAAGCATAAGTAGCTGAGGGACCCTGTACAAAAGAATTGACAATTAGCAAGAAAGAAGCATGCCATCAGCTGTCTAGACAACAAAACATATTAAGCATCAACTATTAAACAAAATCTTTTTTCCTAATAAGACAACATAGATATGAAATGGGCAAACTCTATTTTGCCATCTAGTTTATGAGCTAAAGTGGAAAGCTATGGTCACAAATGCATAAATAAGCAATATAGAGAATTAGTTAAACAGATTCTGTTTTCCCTTGAAATACCTGAAGGAGCCTGCTAATTCCACGTGTGCTTTGAAAAAAGTACAATGTATTACTTGTTTTAGTCATGGGCAAACACATTCTACCTTATAATCTTTGATAATAAGATATACATAGTTTTGAAAAGGATGTGCATTTTTAGAAGCATGTGTATTTTGAAGTAATTTTCTGTGTGAGCAAGGATGCATGGTAAAAATTTATGGCCTTGCATATAAAAAAGAAACAGAGAAGGAAAAGCAATCAAAAAAGAAGAAAAATACAATGGAGCCGAATAGAGCCCTTGGAAGCATCTCACGGGGAAGTAATATGCCTGGGAAAGCAGTAGAAGACCAGCATGCAGGGTAGCCTGCTCATAGGCGTGCATAAAACCACATTACACCGTGTTCCATGAGAAAGCCCTCAGTGGCACCCCCTCTGGGGCGGTGTGAAGACACTGTCAAAGCCCGCTATCTTGCTCCCTCCATATGCTCTAGATGACCAGAGAGATAAAAGCGTTTTGTTTTACTCACCCTGCATTCTTGACCAAGCATCCCACCACCAGGCCTGGAGAGCAAGATTAGTAGGGTGTGACCTCGTTTCAGAATCATTATAAAAATAAAAATAAAATACCTAAAGGCCGTCAATAGAAAAGAACACAAAATTCTTGAGTATTCACCGAGGCATCTATATGTAAATCTGGAAGAGACAAAAATCAAAGATATCACAACATAAAACAGGATAGAGAAATTCATCGAGATCGCATGGACATGCTGGCTGGGTGTATGAGTCAAATGTATACAGAAATGAGACCGAGAGGCCAACTTGTTGCTATTTCAATGCACACAAAGCCGTATCGTGTATGAATCTACAAAATAGCCACAGTTTATGAATAAGGCGGAGCACAATTCTAAAATATTATTTGATGGAAGCTTTGATTACAAAACGAACAAAACGATTATATCCTACTGTTGTTCGAGGTTTCATAATTCAAGAAGAAAAACATTGTCTTTAACCAACAATACAACAATGTAACCGTGGACACACACAACAGCTGGCCTGGTTGCACTCGTCCAACTTGACAGCATGCCTCGAGTGCTCGCTTAGGGTGCCCCTACTGGTCTGGTTCCGGACATGGCTCAGGATGATGATGCCCAGCCGGTAGCACGACTGTCAAGGCTCATAAGAGCCGGGTCTTGAACACGAAGGGCCGGTTGACCCAGCCCTGCCAGGTCTTGAATGCCTACAACAACAAAGGTGAATAATCCTCTCAGTTACTAAAAAATATGTGTTGAGGATTTGGGCAATAGTGTCATTCCTGCAGCAGAAAAGAAATCTCCAGCATATTTGCCACTACTTTTTCCTGAAGATGCCACTACCTATTGTGAAGTTTAATATCAATGGACCAATACTCATTTCAAACTGCGAAAATAGAATGCCGATAGAGACCAATGATATTCAACTATCTAACAATCTCATGAGTTAAAAAGAGGAAGGCAAGAATATAGAAACATCTGCACTATTTGAGTACAGTTCAAACAAAATCTACATAGGTATACATAGGTAGCCATATGGAGCTGTAAACCAAGACAGAGGCCACCCAAGGTAGAACATCAAACAGTGACAAAGGAACATCAAAGCATTATATAGAACACTTTGCAATACACAGAGCAGAGAGCCTAATGCTTGAACTCTGATGGAGTTATCAATATAAGCTTTAAATACTATTGTGAAGGAGCTTTACCTAGGCTGTAGCACCGGAGTACATGAATCCAAAAAAACTAACCATTAGAATTAAGTCCCAAGAGCCTAGCTAGTATTTAGAAACCTATAACTCTGGGTGAACATAAGATAATTCATACAGTCAATCCGCTAATAACTAAGCAACACAACTAAGCAACACGTAGTAGTTATCTTCCTGCTAGTAAAGAGAGCCAACCAAACAACCAATATGCCTAGGCTTCAGAAAAAAAAATTGCCTGAAGGAATAACCTTGGTAGATAATTTATAAATACACCTCGAAAATCATCACCAAGTTTAACAGGTACGTGTTAATTTAAATCAAGAGAACACAAAAGGATCATGTAACATGGTTCTTACCTTCTACCATTTTGGAAATTATTGTACGCTGAAATCTACAGCTTCTGCCGGACAATGAACATATGTTAAGAAGAAAAGTATAGTTTAGGAAGGTGTGCATAACAAAATATGGAGTGCGAAAATTCCTCAGTTCTTCGGCTATCTATGAATCAAGCTTTTGGTCCTAGGATGCACAACCAATAAAAAAGCATTACAATTTTATAAGGCATGAACAACTGTACCTTGAAGCACGGTCAACATGCAGGACCTAGCTCGTAATTCTATTTAGGAATCATCATCTTCATAAAGTAACAAGTAAACTTGGTCATCCATGCACCGACTGTAGCTTGCTTGCTAATTTTCACCTATGTCACAAATAGGACAATCATGTTCAAACTGAAGGTGAAAGCAGTACACATTCAGTTTCTTATTTAATTTAGTATACTGATAAAATCTCTATGAAGAAGCAGACCAACTGCTGGAAATAAACTGGCATGGAACGAAATCAGTGCCACAAAACCATATAGACATGCATGCTTCGGCCTTGCAGATGATGATTGGGATATAAAAAAAAGATAGAAAAATGCATTGAAAGCTTGGACCTGAAATGTAGAAGATTACCCCCTTGATCTACCGATGAGAAATACACGTAAGCGTCAACCAAATGCAATCACAGTCAAGTATGATTTCTTTAATCTATTTAGGGTGTTTTTCACGTACTATGCAAGTAAGTAGCAAGGGGCTGTTCTTCAGTAACAACATCTTATTAGCTTCAGATGACGCCCATTGACACTATACTTCTAATTTAAGTTAAGTTGTGATCCTAATATTTGGCTAAAAAGACACATGGAAAGCTCAAACTGAACCGGGATTATCGATCTGCATATTATAACCTACCAAGGTTACCATGACAATGTAGATAGTCTGGAGGCTAACTTAAGAATGTAAACAAAATATATATATATATATATATATATATATATATATATATATATATATATATATAGACATTTCACGACATCAAACAATTACGGGTTGCGGTTTTAAACAGAAATACATGATGGATCATTGCATACAGCTATGATTATAAAGGTACTACTCTTACCGTCTATAATCATAATTCAATTCTTTGTCGATAAGAAAGCAACCATCATTGTGGATACCTTTATATGCTTCTAGTGATCCTATGAGCATATGCTAATACTCCTTAACATAAATCTCACTTGTCATCGCCATCGTCACTGTCTTGCTGGAATCACATCCTTTATCTGCAAACTGAAATAATAGCAACATCAAATCCCTCTTGAAGGTCTCACCCTGGACCTCCCCCTGTTGATCTGCATAGGCATGGCATTAACCAAGCAAACTCAACAATTCACACCATGCATATAATATCTCAAGTAAAAATTTTCAGGAAATTCACAGTACACTTCAACCCACTTGATTTATACACATGAACTTAACGGGATATGAGTATTTACACACAACAATTCATGTTTAATGTGGAACTGAAGCGACAAATTGGGAAAATCAAAATCTTACCTTAACGAATAAGCGGGGCAAGGAGGAGACTTCAAGGGCAACCACTTGTGTACTCTGAACAACAGAATGACCATATTCATTAAATATCACATTCAGCATACCCTCAAATCGACTGATGTAGATTATTGGGCTAATCTGCAAAAAGAAAAGCTAACAGGGGCTCTTCTCCTTGTGCAGACGTGTACTGAATTGGAAGGTTGACTTGCCTAAAGTACTGCCCAGCGACAGCAGGCATAGCACTGACCCAAACATGCAGTTACAGCTAATCAAAAGAGGAGAGGAGCAGGAAGGAAGAAGGAACCTGCAGACGTGTGGGCTGTACAGAGCCATCTCTGGCCCAACGCGGTGTGAACGATGACCAGTTGTTCCTTTCGGTGACCCTCTCCCGTCGGCCGCCGCACATCCCTCTCCTCTTTCCTCTCTATTTCTACCTCCTCTCCTTCCGTCTCTCTCTCCCTCTCATCTTCTCTCTCTCTCCTGTAGATCAAATCGAGCGCCATCGCCATCACCCTTTGACTGCAGGTCGCCGCCGCCGTCGGAGAAGCTCACCTCCGTGCCCGCACGAGATGAGGAGGGGTGGGCAGCGGTGGCGCAGGGGAGGAGAAGCCAGCGCTGTCGGATGCCCTGCTCGGGAGCCGCCTTGTCTCTCCGGACGGGGCGCGCTCCACGGCCACCCCATCGTGTCGAGCTCTCCTAGGAGGCGACTAAGGTGGGAGGAGGAGGAGGAGGCGGCGGCGGCGACTGAGGTGGGAGGAGGAGGGGGGCGGCGGCTAGGGTTTTGAGGAAGGACGGGAGGAGGAGGAGAGGAGGAGGAGGGGGTCGGGCGTGACTCGTGAGAGGAGGAGGAGGGGGCATGGGAGGACGTGGGGTCATTTCTTTTTCTTTCGCTGCCGCTTTTTCGTTCGCTGCCGCGCGAGTCGCAGGACTATTCACAGTCGACGTGGATGCCGCGGTTGTGACTACCAACCCGCTCATCCTTTATAAGTTCAATGCTATGATAAACAAGAAAAGCTAAATTTTCTTTACCGAATTGTAATTAGCTGCTAGCTAGCTAGGACAGCACCATCTGGTGGTATCTTCGGGAGATCGACTAGTGACACTTATTTCACCCACTAGACAGGACAGGATAGAATTCAACCGGAGCTGGATTCTGTTATTCTCCACACAAAAAGGTTACGTCCTTTTGTGTCATGTGAATCAAATTAGTGGCAGACTGGTACCAGGACGAGTCATGGTCATGGTGCATCTAGGCTAACCTAGCTAGGGTTTTGCTTGCATGTCCTTTTACCAAAACAAGGAAACCCCATGCAGATGCGTTGACTAGTGGAGCAGATCTTGAGTCATTCCAGCGCGCCCGACAGCGTCACATACCGACATTAGGGGAGCGGCGTAGGATAAGCTTTTTTGGAGGGGATATTAGTGACAGCATTAAGCACCGTGCACTAGCGGGGAAAGGAAAAGGCAATAGATGTGTAGATTAGGGTTGGCCACGTACTTCCTGCACTGTACGGGGCAACGGTTTTAACGGAGACAGATGGTACAGAGCCTTGGCCATCTGTGGATGTTGATTGGTCACCAACTAGAATGAAGCCCCGATTGATTTGGCACCTGAGCTACATATATATCGGTTAGTCAAGCAATCACATGCTCTAATCTATGGTATAGTGAGCATGATGGGGGTATTTCCTGTGTCGTTACGTCATGTACAATTGTCTCTAAAGCTTTCGGATTGTCTGCGGACAAACCGACTGTTGCCTATGCTTGGTGGGTGGGGGTTGCGCCGAGTGCCCGTATCTTTTTCCTTTTACGAAATGACCCATATATCTATATCTATACCAATATAAAAAGACCCAAAGAAGCAGATTCAAACCATCTCAACCGTCAAATCATGTGATCTAGTAGTTCAAATTGCTTCAATGTTGAGCACCAAATACGTTTAACGCTCTAATTACCCACCAGTGCCATGTAATTATAGCATGTAATTAATATCTTACCATTCCCGTGAAGAAAGCAATTAATATCTTACCAAATATCAATGTGCCACAAATATACCTTACCTAATATAATGTGCCACTAATATCCTACCTAATACGTGGATTGCACGTACATAATTACTATGAGAAAGTACCAAACATCCCAAACATAATAATAATTACATCGAGCTCTCTGGACAACCAAACGACCACCGCCACCGCCAAAATGAGCCACTGACGCGTCTCTATCGTTGCTTCCATATCAGAGCCACCATGACTTTGTCAATGACAACCGGAAAGTCTTCGTGCACGTGCCCCTAAGGACCAATGCCCTAAAGTCATAGTCTCACCGAGTGCCATATCATATGGGCTGTTTTGTAGAATCATGCAGGTGAACAAGGTGTATTACTCCTTCAAAGCACTAGTAGAAAACTGACCTTTCATCCGGAGCACTAGTCCCGGCCGGGTTTGGCCCGGAACTAAATGTGAGCATTAGTCCCGGTTCCAACGGCTAGGACTGGACGGGTTTGTAATGGAGCACCGCAAGATTGAACCCATTATAAAGCACCTCTCCGACTGAAGATAAACCAATCTAGTTGGCCAAACCAAATTGATAGATCGGTGAGAAATACAAAGCTATAACAATTATGCATAAAAGAGTACAGAGAAGACTTAATTAATATTCTTAAATATTCAGATCATAAACCCATAATTCATCGGATCCCAACAAACACACCGCAAAGAATATTACATCGGATAGAATTCCAAGAACATCAAGGAGAACATTGTATTGAATCAAAGAGAGAGAAGAAGCCATCTATCTACTAGATATGGACCCATAGGCCTGTGATGAACTACTCACGCATCATCCGAAGGCAGAAAGGATGATGTAGAAGCCCTCTGTGATCGATTCTCCCTCCGGCAGAATACCGAAAAAGGCCTCCAGATGGGATCGCGGAAGAATCGAAACTTGCGGCGACGGAAAAAGTGTTTCGGGTGGCTCTCTGTTGGTTTCCCGTTTTCAGAGAATTTATAGAGGTGGAATTAGGTCAGACGGAGCCACAAGGGGCCCACAAGGCATCAGAGTGCGCCTACCCCTAGGCACGCCCTGTTGCCTTAGCGTCTCCTTGCTTGTCATCTGGTCTCCTCCCGAAGCTTATATGGTCTCTCTTGTCCATAAAAAAACCGTCAAAAAATTTCGTAGCGTTTGGACTCCGTTTGGTACCGATTTGCTGGAAAACTAAAAGCAAGCATAAAACAACAACTGACACTTGGCACTGGGTTAATAGGCCAGTCCCAAAAAATGATATAAAATACCACAAAAATTATATAAAACATCCAAGATTGATACTATAATAGCATGGAACAATAAAAAGTTATAGATACGTTGGAGACGTATCAGTTAGTATTCTTCATGAGTGTTGAGAGGATGCATCGCTTGCATTATCGCCATGATTGGCCATGGAGGAACTACTACCGTCATAAGCATTAGGATGTTGAGGTAATTTGAGGTGATAGTAAAATCCTTAATTCCGAGTCTTTGCAATTGATAGGGGAGTAATAAGTACCTGCATGGGAAGGTACGGTTGGTTGTGTATGTGGCATGAAGTCTACTTTAGAGTAGAACATGTTATGTACTGGGAACCGCCCACTTATGCATATGAAGGATGGATAGACGATAAGAGAGAGAGAGAGAGAGAGCATTTGCTCCACACTTATTATGCAGGCCATATTCGTGGTAATGGCTTCGGAACTCTCGAGAACACTTTAATGCTCAAGCACCATCTCTACTAGTGTAGTATATTATGTTCTTGTTTTACCTTCTAGTTCATAGTGTAGCAAACACCCTTTATTCTGTTTCCTTAGAAATCGACGGAGTAAACTATTTTCAAACTCCGATTTGGATGTGTACATAAGTGCGTTAAGTGACAACGCAGTTGCGGAGTCTGTGGTGCTTTCCTTCCCGCTCTTTGTGGGTTCAACACTTACTTATCACGAAAATGCTACAACAACCGTGTGCACTTGCAAGTCATCAACATAGTGTTTGTTTTATTCAAAATAAAAAATAAATAAAAATGATGCTCCAAGATTTTGCACATATCATGTGAACAAATAAAATATAGGCTCAACCGAGACACACCGATAGTTATTGAAGAAGATGGAGGGGATGCCGGGGTACCCTCGGCTTGGAGCTTGAGAACCAATTATTTCATGGGGAGGCCTTGGGAATCCCCAAGCTTGAGCTCTTGCATCTCTCCAACTTTCTCTCATATCATTGTCTCCCCTGACTCTTATAAACTTCATCCACACAAAAGTTAACAAAACTTTTATTAGAGGGATTAGTACACATAAACATAAATCACATA
Source organism: Triticum aestivum (assembly GCF_018294505.1). Lineage (NCBI taxonomy): Eukaryota > Viridiplantae > Streptophyta > Magnoliopsida > Poales > Poaceae > Triticum > Triticum aestivum. The sequence goes on from NC_057800.1 coordinate 97,916,912, forward strand.
TCAAGTACTTTCAAGACAAGGTGCATAATTATTTCCAAATATTAGCTATTGTATACATTCATTTCAATAATTTATATCCTCCAATATAAGCCATGAACACACAAGTATATGAAGATAATAAAACATAACAACATTCTATCAAAACCAAAACAATCGGTAGTAATCTCATTAATATGCATACTAGTAATCTCATTAATATGCATACTTCTGCAACTGCAAAGATTCTAAAAATTAGGACATAACAGAAAATTTGTACTGTAGCACCGTGTCAATATTTGAAGATTTTACCACATTCTAGTACATAGAGTAAATTAAAATATCGCAAGATACTATTCTGTTTCTGCACAACACATACCAAACTTGCAATATAAACATCCTAAAGGAAAACATTAGCACTTTATTTTTATGGTATAGTAGTTTATACAAGGGGATAATTATTTTTATGAGAAACTTCCATCAAAAGATTTATATTGTTTTCATGAGCATGAACACAAGTGTTCAAGATTGATCCTAATTTCTTCAATGCATAACTTTCCAATCACTTCCGTTTTGAAAAAGTTTTACGTTCCCCTCTGTATTTTTTTGTGTTTTTGAAAAGTTTAAATGCACTCAAAAGAATAAAAATACTCTCTAGAACTTCCGGGTTATCTCCCAGGCAAAGCTTTCTTTAAAGCCATTAATCTAGGCATAACGGTGCAAGTAAACAAATATTATATTTTGCGTGTTTGACCCGCAACTAAAGATAGAAAGCGAGAACATAAAATAAAATCTACTTAGTTAAAGCTGACAAGCCCACACGAGAATATTCATCCTACGCTATTGCTCCTCAGCGACGGCTCCAGAAAAGAGCTTGATAATCCGCAAGTATAAGGAATTGTCATAGCACTTTCCAATGATAGAGGTTGTAAGTATGGGGTGTCGAACCCACAAGGAGATAAAGGTTAAATCCAAATCAACAAGTCCTATTTTCCAATGATACAACCCTACGTACAACAAGCGTTTGCTTTATCTAGGAAAAAAATAGAACTACCTTATGGGTACGAAAGGATAGGTTTGCAAGATAACAAAGAAGGTTAACATAAAAGTTAGGTGCTGCCAATGTAATAGTACAACATAATACAAATATCGAGTGTGGAATAGTGGTGGCATGGTGTGCAGAATTATTCTTAGGCAATTAGCTAAGTTACTAAACTGATCATCATTCCAAGTTTATAGGTGGGAGAGAGCTCTGCTAGTGTACTATCCTTACTTGGAATTTCATGCACTAATGATTGGAACTATTAGCAAGCATCCCAAACTACTAACAAGTTCATATTAATGTAAACCCAACCATAGCATTAATTTTTATTGGCCTCCCTTCGATCCCATACGTACCAATTTCCATGGTCCGGCGAGGAGTCACTCCTACCCCCGTATGCATAGTCCTATCAATATACAACTAACTCTATGGTGTGATCCACGCGTAGGTGCTCATATGATGGGCATCAAAGGACAGTAACATAACCACAAGTAACTCAAACCAATCATAGAAATTCACCAATTAACCCAAATGACAAAAGTATTCTACTCATACACAAAGAAGATGCAAGAAATCATTATCATAATAATCGATAACATCCAACACCATGTTTAAGTAGGGGATTACAGTGGGTTGTGGGAGAGTAGACCATTGAATAGAGGTGATGAATATGATGGAGATGTTTGTGATGATAGCTCCCTGGTGGCACTCCGGCACCACCGAGAGAGTGAGAGAGAGAAAGAGAGAGAGAGAGAGAGGCTCCCCCTCCACGACCTCCCCACTAGATGGGGAGAGCTTTCCCCCTCTCGTACTTGGCCACCATGGCTCCCAGAGGGGCGAGAGCCCCTTTGATATTGGATCTCTCCTTCTCCTTTTCTCTTTTTTTCTTCAATGTTTTGGACCTACTTCTATGGCTAAGCACCGTTTCTGCTAAAAAATACATATTTTTCTCTCGAAAACTACCTTTCTTGCGACGAAAGTGTGGCACAGACTACCTTAGGGAACCACCACACAGCTATGGTCTTCCCGCGCCATGAGGCCGTGTGGGCCCCTCGTGCACCACCTTACATTTATTCCTTCACCCAAAATTTCTGATATATTCCATAAAAAAATCACAAAAAATTTCAGCTTGTTCCGGCTCCGTGAACTTTTGACCTAAAAACCCCAAAACAATAGCAAACAAGAACTGACCTCTAACACTCGATTAATAGGTTAGTCCAAATAAATATTGTGCCAATAAATAAATAAATGATGTAAATATAGCATGAATACTTAAAAAGAATATACATTGGAGCTGTATCATTAGTCATTGCTAATGATTATTCTAGATTCACTTAGGTTTTCTTCCTTGATGACAAAGCGTAGGTTCCAAGCATCTTTAAAGGTTTTTCAAGGAAAGAACAAAACAAATTTTAAGTGAAGATCAAGAAGGTGCGAAGTTACAATGTAACCAAGCTCAAGAACGCATATTTTGACACATTTCTTGATGAAGAAGGCATTTCAGATGAGTTCCCGACAACTTAGACTCCTTAACAAAACAAAGTTGTTGAGAGGAAAAATCGAACATTGATCGAGATCGCAAGTAAGTTGTTGGATGAGTACAAGACTCCAAAGAATTTTTGGATCGAAGCGGTTCAAATGACATTTCATGCTACAAATAGGCTTTATCTCAACAAGCTACTTGGCAAGATGGTGTATGAGCTCTTAATCGATAACAAACGACAAGTTGGATACTTTCGGGTATTTGGCTCAAAATGCTACATTCTTGATAAACATCATCGTTCTAATTTTCTCCCAAGTCGCATGAAGGTTTTCTCCTTGGTTACAAATTAAATTCGCACACTTTTCACGCCTTGAGGAACTTCACTCGAAAAGTTGAAGAAATAGCAGATGTGAAGTTTGATTAATCTAGCGGTTCCCAAGCCAACAAATTGCCGAATTATTTAGGTGATAATGAACCTTCGGAAGTGATCAATGATCTAGCCATAGGGAATGTGAAGCCCGTGGAAATCAAATAGTGTACTTCTTCTATTCAGGTGGAACCCTCTACATCATATCAAGGTGAACCACAAGCAAATGAAGAGGCATCCACTAGTGACAATCAGCAAGAAGAAGAGAAGTTTAACAAGATCACAACCAACCTCCTTCACCAGCATCTCAAGGACGAGATGATCAAGAAGAAGAGGAAGAGGAAGCTCAAGCTCCTAAACCAAAGCCACATTGAGTTTGGTCTAGAGTGAATAAGAATCATCTTGTTGATGAAATCCTCACCGACATAAATCAAGGGAGAATAAAGGAATTGTCATAGGTCATAAAATATCTAGTAAAGGCATCGAAGTTGATAGAGAAAATATAGATGCCATAGAAAATCTACCATACCCTTGAGATATCAAAGGGGTTAGAGTTTTCTAGGGCATGCAGGTTTTTATAGACGCTTCATTAAGATTTTTTTCTAGCATCTTGAAGCCTTTAACTAACCTATTGCAGAAAAGTGCCCCTTTCAACTTTGATAAATAATGTATATTGGACTTCAAACAATGGAAGGAAGCTTTGATCACAACACCAACTTATCAAACCAACTAAGAGGGATCAACCTTTTGAGGTCATTCATGAGACTAACAACAATGCGGTAAGCACTGTTTTGTCACAACATGAAAGTAACGAGTTTTATGTTATGCTCAAAGAAATTATTGTAACACCCCGGATGTAATTTACCCAATATGTACTCCAACTCTTGCCGTTTCCGGCCTTAAGTTATTTTATTTTCTTGGGTTCAGGTTTTTGTCTCCATGTGTTGTTATCATTGTCATGCATCTCATATCATGTCATCATGTGCATTGCATTTGCATACGTGTTCATCTCATGCATTCGAGCATTTTCCCCGTTGTCCGTTTTGCATTCCGGCGCTTCGTTCACCTCCGGTGGTCATTTCTACCTTTCTTTCATGTGTGGGGATTGAACATTTCCGGATTGGACCGAGACTTGCCAAGCGTCCTTGGTTTACTACCGGTAGACCGCCTGTCAAGTTTCGTACCATTTGGACTTCGTTTGATACTCCAACGGTTAACCGAGGGAACGAAAAGGCCTCGTGTGTGTTGCAGCCCAACACCGCTCCAATTTGGCCCAAAACCCACCAAAACCTCTCTCATCATCTAGAGCATTCGATCACGACCGCGTGGCCGAAAACCGCACCTCATTTGGACACTCCTAGCTCCCTCTATGCCTATATATAGACCCCCTCATCCAAATCTGGATCAATCCCCCATCCAAACCCTAAATTCCACCTCGCGCCGGCCGGACAAACCGCCGCCGCCGCCCGCGCCCTATCCGCGCCTGCCACGTGGCACCACCGGCCTCCTCCGCCGCCAGGCCCGCGTGGCCCAGCGCCGGCCCTCCCGGCCCACGCGCCCGAGCCGCCGCACCCTGCCCGCACGCCGCCGTCTTCTTCCATCCGATCGCCGCACCGCCACCGGACGCCACCGCGCCGCCACCGACCTCCACCCGCTCCGGCCGCCGCGGTCATCCTCGCCGGCCACGCCTCCATCTCCGGCAACCACCGCCGCGGCTCCGGCCCCGCGCCTCTTCCTCCACGTCGTCGTCCTCCGCGGCAAGTCCCACGCCTCCCCGACGAACTCCGGCGACCTCGAAGCTCCGACCGGCGATCCTCGTTATCCGTGCGTGAATAGTGGATCTGGATCTGAGATCCCGTTCGTTGACTTTTGCCCGAAACCCTAACTTTTTGCTCCTGTTCATTGCATCGTAACTTTGCATCCGTAGCTCCATTTTGGGCATATAGCATATCAAAATGTTCGTCTCAGAGAGCACATAATTTTATCTCATTGCATCATTTTCATTTGAGTTCATCTTGATGCCCGAAATTCTGCTAGAAGAGTGCTACTTGAGATAATTGTCAGATCTGTTGCTCCAATTAGATATTTGTCATTTTTGCCATGATTATTGTGTGCATGATATGCCCATGAGCTCTACATATGTTTTGTTAAGGGTTTTGCCATCTTTCCAGAGGTGCAACCCATGTATTTTTGTGATGTGTGTGGTGACTAGCACAAGCTTGCAAAGTGAGACATTTGTGAATGCTGATTTCAGGGACTTGGCATTTCCACTAAGTCCTTGACCTGTTTATCTCATATTGCCATATGTTCATGTTGTTTCCTAGTGATCCGTGCCTCTTTTAAGGATGATCAGTAAGGATGTTTTGTTAATCTTGTATTGCTCTATCGATCCATGTCTTTGTTCGCAATTATGGAGCATCGTAGCTTGAGTCAATTGAGCTCTACTTTTGCTATTTCGTGAATCTGGGCAGATTGTCTACTTGTTAGCGATTTTGCCGATGATGTTGTAGTTGACCCGTGCATGCTATGTTATTGTTCTTGCCATGTCTAGCTTGCATTTTGTGTATTCTTGATAGGTGTATACTTAGATTGTCATGACTTGCTCTGTAGTGAGTGCATCGAGCTCGTAAACATGCCTACTTGATATCTGTTTCAGCATGCTCCAGTTTTCACTAAGTCTGTGATCTGATTATGTTTTTGCCATGTTCACATGCTTGCAAATGTATTTTCTGATCCCTTTTGGCTCAAGGTTACTAAGGGACTTTTGTTAAGCTCTTTGAGTAGCCCCATGCCATGCTTTACTTTGCCATGTTCAGGTCCTGTAGCATGTAGCTTTGTTGCTCCGAAGTGTGCTATCTGATCTGAAATTCCAGACAAGTGTTAATTTCACTAAGTCTGAAATCTGTTTGTCAAATGCATTTTTGCCATGCTTGTTTGAACCTGTTAATGAATGAATTGGCCGTAGCTCAGTGCTAGACTTTTGTTAAGCATCATGAATGGATTCCTGCCATGTATTTTGATGCCATGTTTGGGTGCTGTAGCATGCTCATCTTGTTGCATTTAGATGGCTACTTGTTGTAAATCGTAGAACATGGTCATATTTGAATCGCTTGCCATTTCCAAACCGTAACTCTGATTTCGGTGATCTTTATATCGTTTTCAAGTGATTTTCATCTCATCTTTCCAGTGGCACACTTGGATTTCCAAGTTGAGGCCAGGTTCATTCATTCCTTGCCAAATCTTGCATATGCATCACATATTGCATCCCGCATAGCATACCATCCTTGCATCATATTGTTTGAGCCTTGCACGTGGTTGATTGTGTTCCGTTCGCTTGTTTGTCTTGTTTGGGTAGAGCCGGGAGACGAGTTCGCTAACGAGAAGCCCGTTGAGTTTGCTTTCAAGGATCCAGTCAACTCTGACAACTTTGCAGGCAAGATGATCATACCCTCGAAATCACTACTATCTTTGCTTTGCTAGATGCTCGCTCTTTTGCTATGCCTATGCTACGATGCCTACCACTTGCTTATCATGCCTCCCAAATTGCCATGTCGAACCTCTAACCCACCATGCCCTAGCAAACCATTGATTGGCTATGTTACCGCTTTGCTCAGCCCCTCTTATAGCGTTGCTAGTTGCAGGTGAAGATTGGAGGCCGTTCCTTGTTGGAACATTATTTACTTGTTGGGATATCATTATATTGCCATGTTATCTTAATGCATCTATATACTTGGTAAAGGGTGGAAGGCTCGGCCTCTCGCCTAGTGTTTTGTTCCACTCTTGCCGCCCTAGTTTCCGTCATATCGGTGTTATGTTCCCGGATTTTGTGTTCCTTACGCTGTTGGGTTATAATGGGAACCCCTTGATAGTTCGCCTTGATTAAAGATTTTCCAGCAATGCCCAACCTTAGTTTTACCATTTGCCACCTAGCCCCTTTTTCCCTTGGGTTTTCGGAGCCCGAGGGTCATCTTATTTAAACCCCCCCGGGCCAGTGCTCCTCTGAGTGTTGGTCCGAACCAGGCAGCCTGTGGGGCCACCTCGGGGAAACTCGAGGGTTGGTTTTACTCGTAGCTTGACCTATCTGAGTGTGCCCTGAGAAAGAGATATGTACAGCTCCTATCGGGATTTGTCGGCACATTCGGGCGGTATTGCTGGATTTGTTTTAACCTGTCGAAGTGTCTTGAAGAACCGAGGTACCGAGTCTGATTGGAACGTCTCGGGAGGAGGTCTATTCCTTCGTTGACCGTGAGAGCTTGTCATGGGCTAAGTTGGGACTCCCCTGCAGGGATTTGAACTTTCGAAAGCCGTGCCCGCGGTTATGGGCAGATGGGAATTTTTGTTAATGTCCGGTTGTAGATAACTTGAACCTTAACTTAATTAAAATGAATCAATAATGTGAGTTACCATGATGGCCTCTTCTCGGCGGAGTCCGGGAAGTGGACACGGTGTTGGAGTAATGTTTGCACATGTTGCTCTCTAGTTTCTCGTTCGTGCTTTGCCTCCTCTTCTCGCTCTCTTTTGCGAACAGGTTAGCCACTATATATGCTAGTCGCTTGCTGCAGCTCCACATATAATCCTTGCCTTACCTATTAAGCTTAAATAGTCTTGATCACGAGGGTGCGAGATTGCTGAGTCCCTATGGCTCACAGATTACTATTACACCAGATGCAGGGCCTGATGATTCCGCTCCAGGTGACGTGCTTGAGCTCAAGTGGGAGTTCGACGAGGACTCTCAATGTTACTACGTGTCTTTCCCTAATGATCAGTAGTGGTGTCTAGTTGGGGGTGATCGGGACCGTGTCGCATGTTGGGTTATCTTTTATTTTGGCGCCTTAGTCGGGCCATGAGTGTTTGAATGTTGTAATGCTATTCTTATGTACTTGATTGACGTGGCGAGTGTAAGCCAACTATGTTATCTCCCTTTATTATTTATATTACATGGGATGTTGTGAAGATTGCCTAACTTGCGACATTGCTTTCAATGCGGTTATGTCTCTAAGTCGTGCCTCGACACATGGGAGCTATAGCCGCATGGAGGGCGTTACAAGTTGGTAATCAGAGCCTTCCCCGACCTTAGGAGCCCCATTGCTTGATCATTTTAGCAGCCGAGTTGTGTCTAGAAAATGTTTTGAGTCAATTAGGAATTATATATCGGAGAGTTTAGGAATTCTTTTTACTTCCCAGTCTCCTCATCGCTCTGGTAAGGCATCCTGACGTAGAGTTTTGACTCTTCTCTTCTCAAATTTCACTAAAATTTTTTTAGGATCACGCGGGTATATTGGAATCGTTCCGATGGTGTTATGACGAGAACATTGTCTTGGTGCCTCCTGTCAGTGGTTTTGTGGAAGTGTCCCGGGGAGTTGAGCTCTGAGGTGTTGTCGTCATAATTTTATCGTTGCAGTTCTGGAATACCTGAGTTTAGTACGCCGACATCGAAAATCTCTTTTATGCAGTTCGTTGGTGAGATAACCTCGACGCCACCCAGTACTGGGGCGGGAGTTCGGGAGTATCGCCATAACTTGTATAACGGATGCTTTTCGAAGGTTGAGGTAGATGGTTTCCGAAGTTTTTCTCGGTTATGTGTTGAAGGATGGATACAGCTGGATGTAGGATTTGCTAGATTTGGGTGAGATATTATGCTTCCCCTGTATCCCCAACACCTGATTGCATAACCGGAAAGGTTCGGGAGTTTCATAGGTGGGAATTCTTGTAGCTCTAGTTCTTCTTCCACGGATATTTGGTTTGAGATTGGGATTTCTTACCGAGTATTCGTTCTTGATCCGTACCTTGTTGATTTATTTCTCTACCTAAATTCTAAGTGGCTTCTCAATTTATGGATATGTGACCATTTCAAGAGGAATGCATTCGTTCATTTTGTTCGGATGTGAAGACTTATGTTGCAATTTTCATTCCGTTGGATTCAGCTTCATTTTATCTGTCAATGTGCTAACGGTGGTCAACCTCTTCAGGATGGCTCCCGCTAAGAGCACCAATCAGAATCAGAATCAAGATCCGCCACCACCTCCACCTCCTCCGGAGGCATGGCAAGCTGTGATGGCCGCAACCAATGCAAACACACAGTTGATCATGCAAATTCTTCAAGAGCGCAATCAAGGAACCAAGGGAACCAAGGCAACAATCAGAATCACTTTGCTACACTCAACCAGTTCCTTGCTAACGGGCCAAAGACTTTCAGCAATTGTGTTGAGGCAACTGATGCTGACGATTGGCTCGTGGATCTGTGCAAGCATTTCGAGTGCAGTAACGTCAGGCCTGAGGACTTTGTCAAGTTCGCTTCCTTCCAACTCAAAGATCAAGCTGCAGAATGGTTCCAGCAGTACAAGGATTCCAGAGGTGGACGTGTGATTACTGGGATGAATTCCGTCAAGACTTCAAAGCTCATCATATCCCTCAGAGCGTGGTTGAAAGCAAGCGTGAGGAATTCCGCAACCTGAAGCAAGGCTCTTTGTCTGTCTATGACTACAACAAGTTGTTTTAGAAGCTCGCCCGCTTTGCTAAGTAGGACGTCCCTGATGAGAAGAGCATGATATACCAGTTCAGGGGTGGTCTCAGAGAAGAAATTCAGCTAGCTCTTGTCCTCTTTGAGCCTTTGAGATACGATGAGTTCTACAACATGGCATTGAAGCAAGAGGCCGCTCAACTGAGGTGTGATGCTTCCAAGAAGCGAGTCAGAGATGCTACTCCTTCTTCCTCTACTCAAGTGGCCAAGCAGCAGAAGTATTGGCTTCCTCCTCCTCCGTTCCGTTAGCCGTATCAGCAGAAGAGCAAAGGTGGCAGTGGATCTTCTCACCCACCCAACCCTGGCTTTCAGAACAAGACTTCGTCTCAAGCTCCAAGATCAAGTGCTCTGTATCACCGTCCGCTTTCAGAGGTCACGTGCAACAAGTGCCAAAAGAAGGGTCACTATGCCAACAAGTGTTTCAACCAGAGGCGTCTTCCTCCTCCTCCTCCTGTGAGATCGACAAGTACAGCTGTGGTCAAGCATAACCCCAAGCATGCCAAGGTCAACTTGCTGAATGCAGCCCAGGCAGAGGACTCATCAGATGTCATCATGGGTAACCTTCCTGTTAACGATATTCCTGCAAGAGTTCTTTTTGACACTGGTGCATCGCATTGTTTCATGTCAAATCCATTTTTTACCAAGCATGAGTTCGTTTCTTCTCATTTGGGTAAACAAATGGATATCGTTTCTCCTAGCAAACGTTTGAGTGCAAGTCTGGAGGTGCCAGATGTTACTATCACGTTGGGCGACTACAAGTTCCTTTCTTCCCCAATGGTTCTTGGTAACTCGGATATTGATCTTATTCTCAGAATGGATTGGCTTTCTAAGCACAAGGCGCATCTTGATTGTGCAGCCAGGCAGATTCAATTGACTCATTCGTCTAAGGATGTAATTGTCTTTGCCGCTCGTGATGATACCATCCGTCTGTTTTCTCTCAATGAGAAGGGTGAACTGGATGCTATCTCACAAATTCCAGTCGTTTGCGAATATCAAGACGTCTTTCCAGAAGAGCTTCCAGGAATGCCTCCGCACCGGCCAGTTGAATTCGTCATTGATCTTGAGCCTGGCACGGAACCAGTGTGCAAGCGTCCTTACAAGCTCGGACCTGAAGAGTTGAAGGAGCTGAAGAAGCAACTCGATATTCAAGAGAGAATGGGTCTCATCCGGCCTAGTTCTTCTCCGTGGGGTTGTGGTGTTCTTTTTGTGAAGAAGAAGGATGGAACGGACCGACTTTGTGTTGATTACCGTCCATTGAACAAGAAGACCATCAAGAACAAATACCCACTTCCCAACATCAATGAGCTGTTCGAACAACTCAAAGGTGCCCAAGTATTCTCCAAGCTTGATCTCCGTATGGGTTATCATCAGATTCGAATCCGTGAGCAAGATATTCCCAAGACGGCTTTCAGGACAAGCTATGGTTCATATGAATACACTGTCATGTCTTTTGGCCTCGTCAACGCTCCTCCGACTTCTCTCGCATGATGAACTTCATCTTCAACGCCTACACCAATGACTTCGTTTTGGTCTATCTCGACGACATTCTGGTTTTCTCGAAGAACAAGGAAGATCATGCCAAGCACTTGCGTTTGGTACTCGATAAGCTGAGGGAACACAAGTTCTACGCCAAGTTCTCCAAGTGCGAATTTTGGCTCGATGAGGTTCTTTATCTTGGTCATATCATCTCTGCCAAGGGCATTGCGGTGAATCCTGAGAAGGTGTCTGCAATTGTGAATTGGGAACCTCCTCAGAACGTGAAGCAACTCCGTAGCTTCCTCGGTCTCGCAAGCTACTACCGAAGATTCGTTGAAAACTTTTCTAAGATCGCGAAGCCTCTCTCAAATCTTCTCCAGAAGCACGTCAAGTACGTTTGGTCTCCGGAGTGTGACATTGCTTTCAACACTTTGAAAGAGAAATTGGTCACTGCTCCAGTTCTGACTCCGCCTGATGAATCCAAGCCGTACGAGGTCTTTTGTGATGCCTCTCTCCAAGGTCTTGGCGCAGTGTTGATGCAAGAGAAGAAAGTTGTTGCTTATACCTCTCGCCAGTTGAAGCCCAATGAGAAGAACTACCCCACTCATGATCTCGAGTTGGCGGCAGTTGTGCATGCTCTTTTGACTTGGAGACATCTCTTATTGGGAAGAAAAGTGGACATCTTCACTGACCACAAGAGTCTCAAGTACATCTTCACTCAGCCTAATCTCAACCTCAGGCAAACTCGATGGGTCGAAATGATTCAAGAGTATAATCCGAGTATCGAGTATACTCCAGGCAAGGCCAATGTGATTGCTGACGCATTGAGCAGGAAGGCTTATTGCAACAGTCTGATTCTCAAGCCTTATCAACCCGAGCTTTGTGAAGCTTTCCGCAAACTTAATCTGCAAGTTGTTCCTCAAGGTTTCCTCGCCAACCTTCAAGTCTCTCCTACCTTGGAAGACCAGATTCGCCAAGCCCAGCTTCTTGATGCTATGGTGAAAAAGGTGAAGATTGGGATTGCCAAGAGTCAACCCAAGTACAAGTGCTACCGCCTTGATGACAAGGATACTCTCTTCTTCGAGGATCGTATTGTTGTGCCCAAAGGTGACTTCGTAAAGTGATCATGAACGAGGCTCACAATTCTCTCCTCTCCATCCACCCTGGGAGCACGAAGATGTATCAGGACCTCAAGCAGGCTTATTGGTGGACTCGAATGAAGCGCGAGATTGCTCAATTCGTGAATGAGTGTGATGTCTGCAGAAGAGTGAAGGCAGAACACCAAAGGCCAGCGGGTCTCCTCCAACCTCTTGCCATTCCAGAATGGAAGTTTGACCACATTGAAATGGACTTCGTGACTGGGTTTCCAAAGTCCAAGCGTGGCAATGATGCTATATTCGTTGTCATCGACAAACTCACTAAAGTGGCTCACTTTCTGCCTATCAAAGAGTCAATCACTGCAGCTCAATTGGCGGAACTCTATACCTCTCGAATTGTCTCTCTGCACGGTATTCCACAAGTGATCTCTTCAGACCGTGGCAGCATCTTTACCTCCAAGTTTTGGGATTCTTTTCAGAAGGCCATGGGCACCAACATCCGCTTCAGCACAGCTTTCCATCCTCAAACTAGCGGTCAAGTCGAGCGTGTCAACCAGATTCTTGAAGATATGCTCAGGGCTTGTGTGATCTCCTTCGGCATGAAGTGGGAGGATTGTCTTCCTTATGCTGAATTCTCCTACAACAACAGTTTTCAAGCAAGTTCGGGCAAGGCCCCATTTGAAATTCTGTATGGCAGGAAGTGCCGTACCCCTCTCAACTGGTCTGAAACCGATGAACGTCAGCTTCTCGGAAATGACTTAATCACAGAGGCAGAGGAAATGTGCAAAGTCATTCGAGATAACCTCAAAGCAGCCCAATCCCGTCAGAAGAGCTACTATGATAGTAAGCACCGTGATTTGGCTTTCGAGATCGGAGATCATGTTTACCTCCGCGTCTCTCCTATGAAAGGTACTCGTCGCTTCGGTATCAAAGGGAAGCTTGCCCCCAGATACGTGGGACCTTTCAAGATTGTCAGCAAGAGAGGCGATCTCGCATATCAACTCGAGCTTCCTTCAAACTTTGCAAATGTTCATGACGTGTTCCATGTCTCTCAGCTCCGAAAGTGCTTCAAGACTCCTGACCGCATCGTCAACTTTGAGGACATTGAGCTCCAAGAAGATCTCTCTTATCGTGAGCACCCAGTTGCTATTCTTGAAGAGACTGAACGCAAGACTCGCAACAAGTCAATCAAATTCCTCAAAGTCAAGTGGTCACACCATTCCGACCGTGAAGCTACCTGGGAACGCGAGGATCACCTCCGTTCTGAGTACCCGGCGTTCTTTCAGTCCTAGATCTCGGGACGAGATCCTTTCGTAGTGGTGGAGTGTTGTAACACCCCGGATGTAATTTACCCAATATGTACTCCAACTCTTGCCGTTTCCGGCCTTAAGTTATTTTATTTTCTCAGGTTCGGGTTTTTGTCTCCGTGTATTGTTATCGTTGTCATGCATCTCATATCATGTCATCATGTGCATTGCATTTGCATATGTGTTCATCTCATGCATTCGAGCATTTTCCCTGTTGTCCGTTTTGCATTCCGGCGCTTCATTCACCTCCGGTGGTCATTTCTACCTTTCTTTCGTGTGTGGGGATTGAACATTTCCGGATTGGACCGAGACTTGCCAAGCGGCCTTGGTTTACTACCGGTAGACCGCCTGTCAAGTTTCGTACCATTTGGACTTCGTTTGATACTCCAACGATTAACCGAGGGACCGAAAAGGCCTCGTGTGTGTTGCAGCCCAACACCCCTCCAATTTGGCCCAAAACCCACCAAAACCTCTCTCATCATCTAGAGCGTTCGATCACGATCGCGTGACCGAAAACCGCACCTCATTTGGACACTCCTAGCTCCCTCTATGCCTATATATAGACCCCCTCATCCAAATCCGGATCTCTCCCCATCCAAACCCTAAATTCCACCTCGCGCCGGCCGGACAAACCGCTGCCGCCGCCCGCGCCCTATCCGTGCCTGCCACGTGGCACCGCCGGCCTCCTCTGCCGCCAGGCCCGCGCGGCCCAGCGCCGGCCCTCCCGGCCCGCGCGCCCGAGCCGCCGCACCTTGCCCGCGCGCCGCCGTCTTCTTCCATCCAGTCGCCGGCGCCGCCACCGGACGCCACCGTGCCGCCACCGGATGCCACCGCTCCACCACCTACCTCCACCCGCTCCGGCCGCCACGGTCATCCTCGCCGGCCGCGCCTCCATCTCCGGCAACCACTGCCGCGGCTCCGGTCCCGCGCCTCTTCCTCCACGCTGGCGTCCTCCGCGGCAAGTCCCACGCCTCCCCGACGAACTCCGGCGACCTCGAAGCTCCATCCGGTGATCCTCGTTATCCATGCATGAATAGTGGATCTGGATCAGAGATCCCGTTCGCGTTGACTTTTGCCCGAAACCCTAACTTTTTGCTCCTGTTCATTGCATCGTAACTTTGCATCCGTAGCTCCGTTTTGGGCATATAGCATATCAAAATGTTCGTCTCAGAGAGCTCATCATTTCATCTAATTGCATCATTTTCATTTGAGTTCATCTTGATGCCCGAAATGCTGTTAGAAGAGTGTTACTTGAGATAATTGTCAGATCTGTTGCTCCAATTAGATATTTGTCATTTTTGCCATGATTATTGTGTGCATGATATGCCCATGAGCTCTACATATGTTTTGTTAAGGGTTTTGCCATATTTCCAGAGGTGCAATCCATGTATTTTTGTGATGTGTGTGGTGACTAGCACAAGCTTGCAAAGTGAGACATTTGTGAATGCTGATTTCAGGGACTTAGCATTTCCACTAAGTCCTTGACCTGTTTATCTCATATTGCCATATGTTCATGTTGTTTCCTAGTGATCCGTGCCTCTTTTGAGGATGATCAGTAAGGATGTTTTGTTAATCTTGTATTGCTCTATCCATCCATGTCTTTGTTTGCAATTATGGAGCACCCTAGCTTGAGTCAATAGAGCTCTACTTTTGCTATTTCGCGAATCTGGGCAGATTGTCTACTTGTTAGCGATTTTGCCGATGATGTTGTAGTTGACCCGTGCATGCTATGTTATTGTTCTTGCCATGTCTAGCTTGCATTTTGTGTATTCTTGATAGGTGTATGCTTAGATTGTCATGACTTGCTCTGTAGTGAGTGCATCGAGCTCGTAAACATGCCTACTTGATATCTGTTTCAGCATGCTCCAGTTTTCACTAAGTCTGTGATCTGATTATGTTTTTGCCATGTTAACATGCTTGCAAATGTATTTTCTGATCCCTTTTGGCTCAAGGTCACTAAGGGACTTTTGTTAAGATCTTTGAGTAGCCCCATGCCATGCTTTACTTTGCCATGTTCAGGTCCTGTAGCATGTAGCTTTGTTGCTCCGAAGTGTGCTATCTGATCTAAAATTCCAGACAAGTGTTAATTTCACTAAGTCTGAAATCTGTTTGTCAAATGCATTTTTGCCATGCTTGTTTGAACCTATTAATGAATGAATTGGCCGTAGCTCAGTGCTAGACTTTTGTTAAGCATCATGAATGGATTCCTGCCATGTATTTTTATGCCATGTTTGAGTGCTGTGGCATGCTCATCTTGTTGCATTTAGATGGCTACTTGCTGTAAATCGCAGAACGTGGTCATATTTGAATCGCTTGCCATTTCCAAACCGTAACTCCGATTCCGGTGATCTTTATATCGTTTTCAAGTGATTTTCATCTCATCTTTCCAGTGGCATACTTGGATTTCCAAGTTGAGGCCAGGTTCATTCATTCCTTGCCAAATCTTGCATATGCATCACATATTGCATCCCACATAGCATACCATCCTTGCATCATATTGTTTGAGCCTTGCACGTGGTTGATCGTGTTCCGTTTGCTTCTTTGTCTTGTTTGGGTAGAGCCGGGAGACGATTTCACTAACGAGGAGCCCGTTGAGTTTGCTTTCGAGGATCCAGTCAACTCTGACAACTTTGCAGGCAAGATGATCATACCCTCGAAATCACTACTATCTTTGCTTTGCTAGATGCTCGCTCTTTTTCTATGCCTATGCTACGATGCCTACCACTTGCTTATCATGCCTCCCAAATTGCCATGTCGAACCTCTAACCCACCATGCCCTAGCAAACCGTTGATTGGCTATGTTACCGCTTTGCTCAACCCCTCTTATAGCGTTGCTAGTTGTAGGTGAAGATTGGAGGCCATTCCTTGTTGGAACATTATTTACTTGTTGGGATATCATTATATTGCCATGCTATCTTAATGCATCTATATAATTGGTATAGGGTGGAAGGCTCGGCCTCTCGCCTAGTGTTTTGTTCCACTCTTGCCGCCCTAGTTTCCGTCATATCGGTGTTATGTTCCCGGATTTTGCGTTCCTTATGCGGTTGGGTTATAATGGGAACCCTTTGATAGTTCGCCTTGATTAAAGCTTTTCTAGCAATGTCCAACCTTGGTTTTACCATTTTCCACCTAGCCCCTTTTTCCCTTGGGTTTCCGGAGCCCGAGGGTCATCTTATTGAAACCCCCCCGGGCCAGTGCTCCTCTGAGTGTTGGTCCGAACCAGGCAGCCTGCGGGCCACCTCGGGGAAACTCAAGGGTTGGTTTTACTCATAGCTTGACCTATCTGAGTGTGCCCTGGAAATAGATATGTGCAGCTCCTATCGGGACAGCACATTCGGGCGGTGTTGCTGGATTTGTTTTAACCTGTCAAAGTGTCTTGAAGAACCGAGGTACCGAGTCTGATCGGAATGTCTCGGGAGGAGATCTATTCCTTCGTTGACCGTGAGAGCTTTTCATGGGCTAAGTTGGGACTCCCCTACAGGGATTTGAACTTTCGAAAGCCGTGCACGCAGTTATGGGCAGATGGGAATTTGTTAATGTCTGGTTGTAGTTAACTTGAACCTTAACTTAATTAAAATGAATCAATAGTGTGAGTTACCGTGATGGCCTCTTCTCGGCGGAGTCCGGGAAGTGGACACGGTGTTGGAGTAATGTTTGCGCAGCTTGCTCTATAGTTTCTCGTTCGCGCTTTGCCTCCTCTTCTCGCTCTCTTTTGTGAACAGGTTAGCCACTATATATGCTAGTTGCTTGCTGCAGCTCCACATATAATCCTTGCCTTACCTATTAAGCTTAAATAGTCTTGATCACGAGGGTGCGAGATTGCTGAGTCCCTGTGGCTCACAGATTACTATTACACCAGATGCAGGGCCTGATGATTCCACTCCAGGTGACGCACTTGAGCTCAAGTGGGAGTTCGACGAGGACTCTCAATGTTACTACGTGTCTTCCCCTGATGATCAGTAGTGGTGTCCAGTTAGGGGTGATCGGGACCGTGTCGCATGTTGGGTTATCTTTTATTTTGGCACCGTAGTCGGGCCATGAGTGTTTGAATGTTGTAATGCTATTCTTATGTACTTGATTGATGTGGCGAGTGTAAGCCAACTATGTTATCTCCCCTTTATTATTTATATTACATGGGATGTTGTGAAGATTGCCTAACTTGCGACATTGCTTTCAATGCGGTTATGTCTCTAAGTCATGCCTCGACACGTGGGAGCTATAGCCGCATCGAGGGCGTTACAATTATGATATAAATGATAGATAACTATATGTTGTGGTATTTGCTCATGAAAATTCAGACCCTATATTATAGATGCAAAAGTTAGAGTTTATACAGATCGTCAGGTAATAAAGAATGTGTTAGCAAAAATAGGTTCAAAGCTAAGATGGATCCGGTGGGCTCTGCTACTGCAAGAATTTGATATGAAGATATTGGAAAGAAGCGAAATCAATATTGCTAAGGTGAAGGTCCCACTAATGGAACCAAATGAAGTAGAAGAGAAGGGAGGAGAACTTTGTATTCCTTATGGTACTACTGTCTCTTGAGGGATCACAAAATGCACCTTTGGGAATACTGATATGCCTGCAATCTACCCATGTGCATTCCCTTTGAAGGTAGAAGTGAGATAGGTACGTGACTTCGATAAGAATTATTATCCTAACAACTTGTGTCTTATTAAGTTGCCTGGGATAGAATTCTCAACAAATCCGCCAAGAACAAAGAAGAAGAAGGGGACCAAAATACTTCACCAGAACAAGCTTTGGGCAAAGCATACAGATTGGCCCTATCATCTATACAAATTTCACCATGGTAAGACTATTTTGTTTTCATTAACCTGGGCGAAGGAAAACATGTAGGAAGAAGGTTTTTGGGCATGGTATGACCGACGGTACGAGCGACCTCGCCCGTACTTAAGGACATCATTCTCTCGGTAAACCGAAGAACGTTTTGAGAAGCGAGGTACGGCCTATGGTACGGGAGCCAATGCTCGTACCGTAGACCATTATATGATTTGCACTCAAAAACATAATTCTTTTTTCATTCCAGAAAAATTGTAGGTGCTGAGGTTGGAGTATGACTATTGTACGGGCGTATGCGCTCGTACCCGAGGCCATCTTTTGCTTTGGTGAAATGACACGTGCAAAGGGAGTCGATACGAGGGCCGATAGGAGTGACTCCACTCATACCCGACTCCATCTTTTTCCCTAACTATGTGATTTGATGCAAATTGATCTGATTTCATCTGGTTTGTTTCCTATTCTCTTTCAATTAAATTTATCTGATGAAACCGTGTGATCTAACATTCTTATATACCCCTCTGAGGTAGTTTCTCTCCTCACAAATAACAAGATCAATATCTTTAGACCCTTTGTCAAGTTCATGCGCATAGAGAGTCCGCGGAGCCACGACACATTCATGGGACGGAAGACAAACCTATTCTCGGAAAGAGGAGGACCATCTCATCGAGGGAGGAAGCCTCCCACATGGTTCAAACCGGTACCATGAGGACTTTGAACTTGAAGATGAATCTCGTCTCCATGGAAAGAAGCATGAGAGGCCATGTTGCATGGAGAGCGATGATTCCTCATCTGAAGAAGACCCATAGGAGGTAATATTTGAAGAAGAGGAGGAAGAGGAAGAGGCGAACACAAGAAACCGGGTACAATTCCAATCGAGTCGGTCAAAATTATTAGTACCGGTGACGATGTCTCTTTTGTAAAGAACACTCCAACTATCATGGATAGTTGCGGCATGGATCATGATACGTCTCCAACGTATCTATAATTTTTGATTGTTCCATGCTATTATATTATCTGTTTTGGATGTTTTATATGCATTAATATGCTATTTTGTATTATTTTTGGGACTAACCTATTAACCTAGAGCCTAGTGCCAGTTTCTATTTTTTCCTTGTTTTAGAGTTTCGCAGAAAAGGAATACCAAATGGAGTCCAAACAGAATAAAAATTTTGCGATGATTATTCTTGGACCAGAAGACATCTAGAGGACTTGGAGTGCAAGTCGGAGAAGCCACGAGGCGGCCACAAGGACGGAGGGCGCGCCCCCCACCCTTGTGGGTCCCTCGTGACTCCACCGACCTAGTTTCTTCGCATATATATTCTCATATGTCCCAAAACCAACAAAGAGAGCCACAAAAACACTTTTCCACCGCTGCAACCTTCTGTACCCGTGAAACCCATCTAGGGGCCTTTTTCCGTCGTCCTGCCGAAGGGGGATTCGATCACGGAGGGCTTCTACATCAACACCATTGCCCTTCCGATGAAGCGTGAGTAGTTTACTACAGACCTATGGGTCCATAGCTAGTATCTAGATGGCTTCTTCTCTCTCTTTGATTCTCAATACCATGTTCTCCTCGATGTTCTTGGAGATCTATTCGACGTAATACTTTTTTGCGCTGTGTTTGCCGAGATCCGATGAATTGTGGATTTATGACTAGCTTATCTATGAATATTATTTGAATCTTCTCTGAATTCTTATATGCATGATTTTATATATTTACAAGTCTCTTTGAACTATCCATTTGGTTTGGCCAACTAGATTGGTTTTTCTTGCAATGGCAGAAGTGCTTAGCTTTGGGTTCAATCTTGCGGTGTCCTTTCCTAGTGACGGTAGGGGCAGCAAGGCATGTATTGTATTGTTTCCATCGAGGATAAAAAGATGGGGTTTTCATCATATTGCTTGAGTTAATTCCTCTACATCATGCCATCTTGCTTAATGTGTTACTCCGTTCTTTATGAACTTAATACTCTAGATGCATGCTGGATAGCGGTCAATTTGTGGAGTAATAGTAGTAGATGCAGAATCATTTCGGTCTACTTGACACAGACGTGATGCCTATATTCATGATCATTGCCTTAGATATCATCATAACTTTGCACTTTTCTATCAATTGCTCGGCAGTAATTTATTCACCCATCGTAATATTTTCTATCTTGAGAGAAGCCTCTAGTGAAACTTATGGACCCCAGGTCTATTTTCTAGCATATAAGTTTCCGATCTAAAACTTTAGTTTCCTATTTACTTCCTTTACAATATTTTACTCTCCGATCTATAAACCAAAAATACCAAAAATATTTACTTTACTGTTTATCTATCTCTATTAGATCTCACTTTTGCAAGTAACCGTGAAGGGATTGACAACCCCTTTATCGCGTTGGGTGCAAGTTGTTTGATTGTTTGTGCAGGTATTCAGTGACTTGTTTGTTGTCTCCTACTAGATTGATACCTTGGTTCTCAAACTGAGGGAAATACTTACTCTACTTTCCTGCATCACCCTTTCCTCTTCAAGGGGAAAACCAACGCAAGCTCAAGAAGTAGTAGGAAGAATTTCTGGCACCGTTGCCGGGGAGATCTATGACAGGTCAAGACATACCAAGTACCCATCATAAACTCTCATCTCTTGCATTACATTATTCGCCATTCGCCTCTCGTTTTCCTCTCCCCCACTTCTAAAACAATCTTCGAAAAGATTTGCCTTTTCTTCACCCTTCTTTCGTTTGATCTTGTGTTACCATGTGCCTTATTTTTGCTTGCATCTTCGCTTGCTAAAAGTTTATGGATCCTCATCCACTTTCTAATCTTTTTAAGAGATCCAATTATGATGAACCAATTGCTAGTGAGTTGTGTGCACTAGATTACCTTTATGAAGTTTTGCTTGAAATTCATGAATCTAAAATTTGCGATGAAGAAATTTATGAAGAGATTCACGATCGCTCCTTGAATAAAAAGCATGATTACAATGATGTTATTATAAATTCTGTTAATGTCAATTGTGCTAATATTATGCAAAACCCTAAGCTTGGGGATGCTAATTTTGCTATGTCCATTACTTATTGTAATGATCATGATTGGGGTGATTCTTCTTATGATCTTCAAAATTTATTTAAGCGCCATGATGAATATGAGATTGATAATAATGTTTGCAATAATATTGAAAGTGGGTTTGGAAGAGTGTCTACTTTAGATCCCACATATTTGGAGAATATTCAATCTTATGAAATTTTTGATAAAAGTTGGTTTGGAAAGGTCATGACTTTAGTTCATGATAATCCCACTATTTTGGAAGAGTGTCAACTTTGCATGCATGTGGATCATGTAGAGAATAATTTATGTGATAGCTATACTGTTGAATTTGAATATGAACCTACATGTAATTATTATGAGAGAGGACAGTATGGTTTTGGAAATTTCCATGTTAGTAAATGATATGTCTCCAACATATCTATAATATTTGATTGTTCCATGCTGTTATATTATCAATCTTGGATGTTTTATAATCATTTAATATCATTTTTTGGTACTAACCTATTGACATAGTGCCAAGTGACAACTGTTGTTTTCTGCATGTTTTTTACATCGCAGGAAATCAATACCAAACAGAGTCCAAATGCAACAAAACTTTACGGAGATTTTTTATGGACTAGAAGACACCCAATAGGCCAAGGCAGCGCCTGGGGGGTGCTCCGAGGGGAGCACAACCCACCAGGGCACGCCAGGAGGCCCAAGCGTGCCCTGTTGGGTTGTGCCCACCTCGGGTGTGCCCCGGACTGCCTCTTTGCTCTATAAATACCCCAATATTCCATAAACCCTAGGAGAGTCGACGAAAATCAATTCCAACCGCCACAGAGTCTAGAACCACCAGATCCAATCACAGAGGGGTTCACCACTTCCATTGGTGCCTCTCTGATGATGCGCGAGTAGTTCCTTGTAGACCTTCGGCTCTGTAGTTAGTAGCTAGATGGCTACCTCTCTCTCATTTGATTCTCAATACAATGGTCTGTTGGAGATCCATATGATGTAACTCTTTTGCGGTGTGTTTGTTGGGATCCGATGAACTTTGAGTTTATGATCAGATCTATCTCTTTTTATCCATGGAAGTTATTTGAGTTTCTTTGATCTCTTATATGCATGATTGCTTATAGCCTCGTATTTTTTCTCCAATATTTGGGTTTTGTTTGGCCAACTTGATCTATTAATCTTGCAATGGGAAGAGGTGCTTTGTAGTGGGTTCGATCTTACGGTGCTTGATCCGAGTGACAGAAGGGGAACCGACACGTATGTATCGTTTCTACTAAGGATAAAATGATGGGGTCTATCTATACATTGATAGATCTTGTCTACATCATGTCATCGTTCTTATTGCATTACTCCGCTTCTCCATGAACTTAATACACTAGATGCATGTTGGATAGCGGTCGATGTGTGGAGTAATAGTAGTAGATGTAGGCAGGAGTCAGTCTACTAATCTTGGACGTGATGCCTATAATGATCATTGCCTGGATATTGTCTGAGTATTTGAAGCTCTATCAATTGCCCAAGAGTATTTCGTTCACCCACCATTTGCTATTTTTCTCGAGAGAAGCCACTAGTGAAACCTACGGCCCCCAGGCCTCTTTCTCATATTATTTTCCTTTGCGATCTACTTTTTCTTTGCTTTTATTTTCAGATGTATTAAACCAAAAATACAAAAATATCTTGCTGCAATTTATTCTCATTTATTTTATTTGGCGTTCGATCTATCAATCTACTACAATTTTATTCACGTCTGTTTTCCTATCTTGGGGCGCCGCTACCCGAAAGGGATTGACAACCCCTTTTACATGTCGGGTTGCGAGTATTTGTTATTTGTATGCAGGGGCTGTTTACGTTGTGTTGCTTGGTTCTCCTACTGGTTCGATAACCTTGGTTTCATCATTGAGGGAAATACCAACCGCTGCTGTGCTGCATCATCCCTTCCTCTTTGGGGAAATACCGATGTAGCTTAAGGCCGCTATCAAAAGGGAATTTCTAGCGCCGTTGCCGGGGAGGATCTTCAACATATATGTGGTTCCTAATCACAAACATCATCTCCTCGCAATTTACATTATTTGCCATTTGCCTCTTGTTTTCCTCTCCCCCACTTCACACAAATTTGCATTATTCACCCCTCGTTTTCGTTCATCGTTTTCTTGCCGGATTTGTTTTTGAGTGCAATCGTGTTGCCTAGCCATCATGACTCAAGATAACACCAAGTTGTGTGATTTCCCAAATACCAACAACAATTATTTTATTGGCAGTCCGATTGCTCCTCCCGCCACTAGTGCGGAGTCTTGTGATATTAATACTGCTATGCTGAATCTTGTTATGAAAGATCAATTTTTCGGTACTCCTAATGAGAATGCCGCGTCCCATCTTAATACCTTCGTGGAATTATGCGATATGCAAAAGAAAAAAGATGTTGTGAAGATGAAATTATTTCCGTTTTCTTTGCGTGATTCTGCAAAAAATGGTTCTCTTCTTTGCCTTGCAATAGTATCGATTCTTGGAATAAGTGCAAAGATGCTTTTATCACTAAGTATTTTCTGCCTGCAAAAATTATTTCCCTTAGAACCCAGATCATGAATTTCAAGCAACTTTAACTTGAGCATGTTGCACAATCTTGGGAAAGGATGAAAATGATGCTAAGGAATTGCCCAACTCATGGGTTAAATCTTTGGATGATCATACAAAAATTTTATGCAGGGTTGAATTTTGTTTCTTGTAATCTTTGAGATTCCGCCGCGGGTGGTACTTTTATGGAAATTAATTTCGGTGAAGCCACCAAATTTCTTGATAATATTATGGCAAATTATTCGCAATGGCATACCGAAAGAGCTCCTACTAGTAAAAAAGTTAATTCGGTTGAAGAAATTTCTTCTTTGAGTGAAAAAGTTGATGCTCTTGTGAAATTGGTTTCTAGTAGAAGTGCTCCTATTGATTTTAATGATATCCCTTTGTCTACTTTGATTGAGCAAAATAGTGATGCCATAGATGTGAATTTTATCTCTCGAAATAATTTCAATAACAATGCTTATAGAGGTAATTTTAATCCTAGGCCTTTTCCTAGTAATTCCTCTAATAATTATGGTAATTCCTATGGAAATCAATCTTATAATAATAATAGGAACACCTCTGATCTTGAGAATAATATTAATGAATTTATCAATGCGCAAAAAGTTTTCAACACTGCCATAGAAGAAAAGTTGAGTAAGATCGATGCTTTGTCTAGAAGTGTTGATAGAATTGCTCATGATGTGGAAAATCTCACGATGAAAATTTTTGTGCCTAAAGTTGATGAATCAATTAAAGCTCTTTATGTTTCTATGGATGAAAGTAAGAAAAGAACCGCTATGCTTAGAGCTAAAAGAGAACTTTTAGAAAAAGTGTTTTCTAGTGTTTACTTTCGTAAAAGTGATGAAGATCTTAAAATGATTGGTGTTTCTTCTATTTATTCCTTGTTTAGTAAAGTTAAGTTTGATCAAAAAGGGACTGGAGAAGAGTCAACTTTAGTTATACGGTGTCTCGATATTTCGGAGGGTGAAAATCTTGTTGAGAAAATTGATAAAAGTGGGTTTGAAGAGGTCATTACTTTAACTAGTAATGTGCCCACTCTTTTGGATTACAAAGACTTTAATTATGATATTTGTTCTTTGATTGATTGTATTTCTTTGTTGCAATCCATGATAAATTCACCCCATGCTTATGAACAAAATAAAGCTTTTACTAAATATATTGTTGATGCTATGATGAAAGCTTTAGAAGAAAAGTTGGAACTAGAAGTTTAAATTCCTAGAAAATTGCATGATGAATGGGAACCTACTATCAAAGTAAAGATTAGAAATTATGAGTGTTTTGCTTTGTGTGACTTGGGTGCTAGTGTTTCTACAATTCCGAAATCTTTATGTGATGTGCTTGGTCTTACCAATATTGAAGAATGCTCTTTAAATTTGCACTTGGCGGATTCTACTATTAAAAAGCCTATGGGAAGAATTAATGATGTTCTTATTATTGCAAATAGGAATTATGTGCCCATAGATTTTATTGTTCTTGATATTGATTGCAATCTATCTTGTCCAATTATTCTTGGTAGACCGTTTTTACGCACTATTGGTGCCGTGATTGATATGCAAGAAGGCAATATTAAATTCCAATTTCCTTTGATGAAGGGTATGGAACATTTCCCTATAACAAGAATTAGGCCACCATATGAATCAATCATGAGGGCATCTTATGGATCTCGAAACAAAGATGACAAAACATAGATCCTTGCTTTATGCCTAGCTAAGGGCGTAAAACTATAGCGCTTGTTGGGAGGCAACCCAATGAATAAAATTTATTTTTGCTTTTTGCTTGCTATTCTTGAGTGTTAGCAAAATTATTCTACTGTTATGATTGTGTTTTTTGTGTTTTAGTTAGTGTTTGTGCCAAGTAAAGCCTTTAGGATCTTCTTGGGTGATAGTTGTTTGATCTTGCTGAAAAAATAGAAAATTTTGCAATCGCGAAAATAATTTTCATTTTTAACCAGAGAGCAATAAAATACCCATTCCTTATGCAGTAGATTAATATACAAATTGCTCAGGTCGTCCTTGTTTTTCAGAGTTTTTGGAGTTACAGAAGTATTCAAATTATCCAGATTGCTACAGACTGTTCTGTTTTTGACAGATTCTATTTTCTTTGCATTGTGTGCTTGTTTTGATGACTCTATGGTTTTCTTTGATGAGTTTTGCCATAGAAAAGTTGGAATACAATAGATATAATGCAAGAACAAAATAAGAATTGGTTTGCTACAACACTTATAGTAGTGATTTGTTTTCTTATACTAACGGATCTCACGAAGGCTTTTGTTGAGTTTTGTGTGATTGAAGTTTTCAAGTTTTGGGTTATCTTACGATGGATGAAGGAATAAGCAGTGAGAAGAGCCTAAGCTTGGGTATGCCCCGGCATCCCAAGATATTATCCAAAAGAGAGCAAGCAACTAAGCTTGGGGATTCCCCAGAGTGGCATCCCCTCTTTCTTCTAACGACCATCGGTATTTTACTCGAAGCTATATTTTTATTCGTCACATACTATGTGTTTTGCTTGGAGCGTCTTGTATGATATGAGTCTTTGCTTGTTTTATTTTGTGTTTTAAGTCTTGATCCCTTGCTGGACACACCTATTTGAGAGAGCCAAAATTATGTCATGACTTGTTAGAATTGCTCTCTACGCTTCACTTAAATTTTTATGAGCTATGGACTTGCTCTAGTGCTTCACTTATATCTTTTTGAGCATGGTGTGCTTTAGTATTTTTGAAGAAATGCTCTCTTGCTTCACTTAGATTTATTTGAGAGTTAGTAAAATTTTCAAGAAATTCTCTCTTGCTTCACTTAAATTAATTTGAGAGAAAGAAAATTATGCTCATGATCTTCACTTATATTTGTTTGAGCTTATCAAAAGCAACATATGAAAATTAGTTCCAAAGTGATAGATATCCAAGAAGGATATAATAAAAACTTTCATGAATATCATTGGACAAAATAAAGTTGATTCTTAGTAATAGTTTTGAGATATGATGATGTGATATCTGAGTCATCTTGATGAGTAATTATGCTTTAGTAAGAATATTGGTGTTAAGGTTTGTGACTCCCTATGCAAGAACGAAAGTCAATAATTATGCAATGAAATCATATCCTACTTGTGGTGCATTATTCGGTGTTAATTATGCTTAATGCTCGCTTATGAGATTATAGCCTTCATTTTGCACTAAGTATGATCACTACTTGTGCATCCAAAATCTTTAAATCAGTTTTGCCACATGAGTCTACTATATCTACCTATATGCGGAATTCTTTTGCCATTCTAAGCAAATTTGTATGTGCCATCTCTATTTTTCAAAATAAACTTCTCTTTTGTGTGTTCGTACCACTCGCTGAGTGGTGAGGGGTGGCTAATATTTTCTATGGTAGATATGTTATTCTCACGATGAGTGTTTATTCACTTGTCATTGCACGAGAGTAAGGCAAAGGTATTAGGGATGCCCAGTCCCGAAATGAAAAATGAATTTACTTTATGTTGTCAAATAATAAATTCCTCGGAAATTGTTGGTATGGAAGGCACCCGTGGATACGGTTGGCCATGGAAAGTGAAATTATGGTGGAAAAGGAATAAACTTTAATTTCTGTTTGGGAACCGCCTATGATATATCTAGCATGGAAAGTGTTGGGAACTCTAAGTCATTTTTAGTGGTGGGAAAGGCAGACCTCCCAAATTTTTTTATCTCAAAGTTTTTCGCTTTGAGCTTTGGCACCTCTACAAATCCCTACTCCCCTCTATGAAGGGCCTTTCTTTTACTTTATGCAATTTTTATTTTGAATTTGAGTCTCCATCTTATCTTATAAAGCACCAACTAGGAGGCACTATGATCATACTTGAGCATTGGGGGTAGTTAATATGCGAGTGTGTTTCATGCATGGATCAATGATTGAGCATGATGGGCTAGGGATATCTTATTTTAGCGTTAATATTTTGAAAGACATGGTTGCTTGTTTATATGCTTGAGTATTTAAGTTGTCATGTCAAAACTAGACTATTGCTTTGAACAATATAAAAGTCCAAATGTCCATGCTACAAGGAAAAGAAATATGAGATGACTTGTTAGGCAGCATTCCACATCAAAAAATCTATTTTTATCGCTTACCTACTCGAGGACGAGC
Source organism: Triticum aestivum (assembly GCF_018294505.1). Classification (NCBI taxonomy): domain Eukaryota; kingdom Viridiplantae; phylum Streptophyta; class Magnoliopsida; order Poales; family Poaceae; genus Triticum; species Triticum aestivum. The sequence continues at coordinate 97,944,690 of NC_057800.1, forward strand.
AGGAGTTAAGCTTGGGGATGCTGATATGTCTCCAACGTATCTACAATTTTTGATTGTTCCATGCTATTATATTATCAATCTTGGATGTTTTATAAATATTTTATATCATTTTCTGGTACTAACCTATTGACATAGTGCCAAGTGCCAGTTGCTGTTTTCTGCATGTTTTTTACGTCATAGGAAATCAATACCAAACGGAGTCCAAATGCAACGAAACTTTACGGAGATTTTTTATGGACCAGAAGACACCCTATGGGCCAAGGCAGCGCCTGGGGGTGCTCCGAGGGGAGCACAACCCACCAGGGCACGCTAGGAGGCCCAGGCGCGCCCTGGTGTCTTGTGCCCACCTCGGGTGCCCCCGGACCACTTCTTTGCTCTATAAATACCCCAATATTCCAAAAACCCTACAGGAGTCGACGAAAATCAATTCCAGCCACCGCAGAGTCCAGAACCGCCAGATCCAATCTAGACACCATCACGTAGGGGTTCACCACTTCCATTGGTGCCTCTCCGATGATGCGTGAGTAGTTCTTTGTAGACCTTTCCGTAGTTAGTAGCTAGATGGCTTCCTCTCTCTTGTTTGGTTCTCAATACAATGGTCTCTTGGAGATCCATATGATGTAACTCTTTTGCGGTGTGTTTGTTGGGACCCGGTGAACTTTGAGTTTATGATCAGATCTATCTCTTTTTATCCATGAAAGTTATTTGAGTTTCTTTATTCTCTTATATGCATGATTTCTTATAGCCTCGTATTTCTTCTCTGATATTTGGGTTTTGTTTGGCCAACTTGATCTATTTATCTTGCAATGGGAAGAGGTGCTTTGTAATGGGTTCGATCTTACGGTGCTTGATCCCAATGACAGAAGGGGAACCGACACGTATGTATCGTTGCTACTAAGGATAAAATGATGGGGTCTATCTCTACATAGATAGATCTTGTCTACATCATGTCATTGTTCTTATTGCATTACTCCATTTCTCCATGAACTTAATACACTAGATGCATGCTGGATAGCGGTCGATGTGTGGAGTAATATTAGTAGATGCAGGGAGGAGTCGGTCTACTAATCTTGGACGTGATGCCTATGTAATGATCATTGCCTGGATATCATCATGAGTATTTGAAGTTCTATCAATTGCCCAACAGTAATTTGTTCACCCACCGTTTGCTATTTTTCTCGAGAGAAGCCACTAGTGAAACCTTAGGCCCCCGGATCTCTTTCTCATATTATTTGCCTTTGTGATCTACTTTTACTTTGCTTTTATTTTCATATCTATTAAACCAAAAATACAAAAATACCTTGCTGCAATTTATTCTCATTTATTTTATTTGGCATTCGATCTATCAATCTACTACAATTTTATTCACGCCCGTTTTCCTATCTTGGGGCGCCGCTACCCGAAAGGGATTGACAACCCCTTTTACACCCCAGGTTGCGAGTATTTGTTATTTGTGTGTAGGGGCTGTTTACGTTGTGTTGCTTGGTTCTCCTACTGGTTCGATAACCTTGGTTTCATCACTGAGGGAACTACCTACCGCCGCTGTGCTGCATCATCCCTTCCTCTTTGGGGAAATACCAACGTAGCTTCAAGCCGCTATCAGTAAATTACCCCTCTTCATGTTGAGATTGCTATCATCTCTTTCTTCTTCCTTGCATATGATAGTTTTTGCTTGCCTTGATAATTTGTTTGCTTATAAAATTCCTATGCATAGGAAGTATGTTAGACTTAGATGTGTTTATCACGTGTTTCATGATGCTCTCTTTGTGTTTCAATTCTTCTCTTTTATGTGAGCATCATTTAAATTATCAATGCCTAGCTAAAGGCTTTAAAGAAAAACGCTTGTTGGGAGACAACCCAATATTTTTCTTTCCTGTTTTTGAATAAATAATTCATCTAGCCTCTAGTTAGATGTGATTTTGTGTTTTAATTAGTGTTTGTGCTAGTAAGACCTTTGGGATAGCTTATGGTGATAGTTGATTTGATCTTGCTGAAAAACAGAAACTTTTGCACCCAGTCCCAGAATGTTTAAAAATCACAGAAGCGTGATAAAATTCTGAATTGTTTTACACAAGATTGATATACAAATTGCTCCTCTTGTCCTATTTTTTCAGAATTTTTGGAGTTACATAAGTATTCGAATGATGACCCACAAGTATAGGGGATCAATTGTAGCTCTTTTCGATAAGTAAGAGTGTCGAACCCAACGAGGAGCAGAAGGAAATGACAAGTGGTTTTCAGCAAGGTAATGTCTGCAAGTGCTAAAATTATAAGTAGCAGAGTAGTTTGATAGCAAGGTAATTTGTAACGAGCAAGTAAAGATAGTAGTGACAAAAGTGCAGCAAGGTAGTCTAATCCTTTTGAGGCAAAGGACAGGCCAAAACGGTCTCTTATGATAAGCAAAGCGTTCTTGAGGGTACACGGGATTCTCATCTAGTCACTTTCATCATGTTGGATTAATTCGTGTTCGGTACTTTGATAATTTGATATGTGGGTGGACCGGTGCTTAGGTGATGTTGTTACTTGAACAAACCTCCTACTTATGATTAACCCTCCCGCAAGCATCCGCAACTACGAGAAAAGTATTAAGAATAAATTCTAACCATAGCATTAAACTTTTGGCAATCGGTCCCTTACGGAATAGCGCATAAACTGGGGTTTAAGCTTCTTTCACTATTGCAACCCATCATCTAATTGCTACTCCACAATGCATTCCCTAAGGCCCAAATATGGTGAAGTGTCATGTAGTCGACGTTCAAATGACACCACTAAGGGAATCACAATATACATACTATCAAAATATCGAACACATATCAAGTTCACATGATTACTTGCAACATGATTTCTCCCGTGACCTCAAGAACAAAAGTAACTACTCACAAATGATAATCATGCTCAAGACCAGAGGGGTATTAAATAGCATATTGGATCTGAACATATAATATTCCACCAAATAAACCATATAGTAATCAACTACAAGATGTAATCAACACTACTAGTCACCCACAAGCACCAATCTATAGTTCCAGTAACAAGATTGAACACAAGAGATGAACTAGGGTTTGAGAGGAGATGCTTCTGTTGAAGATGTTGATGAAGATTTCCCTCCCCAAGATGGGAGAGTTGTTGGTGATGATGATGACGATGATTTCCCCCTCTGGGAGTGAAGTTCCCCCGACGGAATCGCTCCGCCGGAGGGCAAAAGTGCTCCTGTCCAAGTTCCGCCTTGAGACGACGATGCTCCGTAAAGTCCTCTCCTTATTTTTTCTAGGTCAAAATGACTTATATACCAGAAGATGGGCACCAGAGGTGGGCCTGGGTGAGCACAACCCACCCGGGCGCGCGTGGGCTCCTTGGCACACCCAGGTGGGTTGTGCCCACATGGTGGGCCCACTTTGGTAGTTATTTGCTCCAATATTCCTCAAATAATCCATAAAAAATATCCATGAAGTTTCAACTTGTTTGGAGTTGTGCAGAATAGGTGACCTGACGTAGCTTTTCCAGGTCCAGATTTCCAGCTGCCGGAATTCTCCCTCTTTGTGTATACCTTGCATATTATGAGAGAAAAGGCATTAGAATTACTCCAAAAAGCATTATTATGGATAAAAACATTATAAATAATAGTAAGAAAACATGATGCAACATGGACATATCAACTCCCCCAAGCTTAGACCTCGGTTGTCCTCAAGCAAAAACCAAAATCGAAAAACATGTCCACATGCTTAGAGAGAGAGAGAGGTGTCGATAAAAATAAAATACGGGCATAGAAGCATCATGTTCATTATTATAACAACAACAAACTTAAACATAAAACTTTTATCATAGACTTCTCATGAATAAGTGACAATTCATCACACTATTGAAGTATAAAGCAAAAACTCTATTAGAAACCAACAAACTATGTTCTCAGTCAACTTTGCAACTACAATTCATCATCTTTTCCAGAAGGGTCACGTATCAGAGCCTTTAGGCAAGTCCACATACTCAACCATAATATAGTCTTCTATAATTGCTAACACTCACCACGTACACATGAGAAAAACGTTTCAACCGGACACATAGAAAGATAGGGGCTTATAGTTTCGCCTCACAACGTATTCACCTAAAAGGTGATGTCAACAATAATGACTCATGCTATCTATATTCAACTGGATATATGTTCCTAGATCTTTCCTCACCACATGATGCTTGCCAAAGGAGAAAAATAAAAAGGAACAGAAGGAAAACTTTGACTCTTTGCGTAAAAGTAAATACATAAAAGTAAAAGATAGGCCCTTCGTAGAGGGAAGCAGAGGTTGCCATGCGCTTATTTGTTTGCATTATCAATCCCTTAGCGCAAAAGAACGTCACGTTGCATTGCCCCTTGTGATAGCGACCTTTATTATGCAGTCTGTCGCTTTTATTATTCACCATCACAAGTTCGTGCAACACTCAATTTTCTCTTACGCTAAATGATCTCACACATTTAGAAGCAATTTTTATTGCCTTTTTGCACCGATGACAACTTACTTGAGGGATCTTGCTCAATCCCTAGGTAGGTATGGTGGACACTTGAAAATAAGATTTGGGTTTAAGGGTTTTTGGATGCACAAGTAGTATCTCTACTTAGTGCGGAATTTTAGCAAAGATAGGGGGCAAGCACCACATGTTAAAGGATCTATGAGAATATGACTTCTATGTGAATATAAACAAACATAAACCATTAAGTTATCTTCCTTGTCCAACGTCAACAATTTTGGCATATATTATTTTGATGAGGGCTCACAATCACAAAAGATTTCTAGGATAGTATATTTATATGTGAATCTTCTCTTCCCTTATTAATTCTTTCATGAGTTGCATCATTGACTAATGCTATGTTTGTCAATCTCTATTAAAATTACCTATTTATACTTTTCCTTATGTGGTGTGATCACCTACCATAAGATTAGCGTATGATCTTTTTGATTTATTTCCTTTCTTTTACATATTTCCTGTCTCCCTTTTTTACTTTTATTTGCAACATGAAAGTAAAGAAAGCAAAAACTCAAACTAAACTTTATTATATATCTCGCGCACGATTACAAGGACATATCACTAAGAAAACTCTCGAAAAGAAAGGATCGAACTAAACTTTTATTCATCTAAAGCAAAAGATCGGACTAAAATAAGTAAAGGCAAAAAATATAGTGGGATGATACGATACCGGGGCACCTCCCCCAAGCTTGGCGGAAGCCAAGGGGAGTGCCCATACTCGATACTCAATTCTCTTTTGGTGGTGAAGAAGATGATGGTGGTGGTGATGGCAATTGTGCCTTCAGCTTCTTCATATTGTAGTTGAGGAGATAAATTTCCCCCTTTAAATCATCGACTTCTAGCTCCAGCTTCAAGACCTTGTCACATAAATCCCCTTTGCTTTTATATCCCCAGGTTGAGGTAGAGGAACATCCTCCTCCTCCGAGCTTGAATCATCGATCCTCATTAAGTGAGCATCCTCCTCGTCATCTGTAGATCGACCTCCCTATAGGTCTTTGATTCAGTAATGAGATGTGAGACATTGCTCCCTCCGTCAGAATCTTGGGACGACATATTTTCAGAACCACGCAGAAAACAACAAGAAAGAAGAACATGAGATTTCTCCGCGATACGGTGGTTAACAGGTTCGGGAAGTATATATATATATATTTTATCTTGAGAAATAAGCAAACTGAAGAAAAGCGGAGCCCGGAAGGTGTCCCAGGTGGGCACAATCCACCTGGGGGCGCCAGGCAAGCCTGGTGCACCCTGGTGTCTTGTGCCCACCAGGGTACGCTTCTCGGTAGTTTCTTATTTTCCTATTTTTCTAAATATTCCAAAACTGACAAAAATATATTTGCGGATTTTTTGGAGTCCGTTTACTTACCGTATCACGTACCTCCTTATTTTCACGATTTTGAAGTGTTCCGAAAGGACTCTTTTATGTGTTCTTCCGGTGTCAAAGTTTGGATAATATTACGTTCAACATTAATGGGCGTACCCGAGATATAATGTTTTATTCGTTTTCCATTGACAATCTTCAGGTTAGTACCTTCAGAGTTATTTATTTTGATGGCTCCAGACCGATAAACCTCCTCGATAACATATGGGCCATCCCATTTTGAGAGGAGTTTTCCTGCAAAGAATCTGAAATGAGAGTTGTACAAAAGAACATATTCTCCGACTTTAAACTCATGCTTTTGGATTCCTGGGTCATGCCATCTTTTAACCTTTTCTATGAATAATTTTGCATTTTCACAAGCTTGGGTTCTCCATTCATCAAAAGAGTTAATATCAGATAACCTCTTTTCACTAGCAAGTTTGAAATCATAATTGAGCTCTTTGATGACCCAATATGCTTTATGTTCTAACTCAAGAGGCAAATGACAAGCTTTTCGATAAACCATTTTATAAGGAGACATACCCATAGGATTTTTATATGCTATTATATAAGCCCAAAGTGCATCATCTAATTTATTAGACCAATTCTTCCTGGACCTATTGACAGTCTTTTTGCAAAATTAACTTTGTTTCTCTATTGCTAAGTTCAACTTGACCACTAGACTGAGGGTGATAATGTGATGCCATTCTATGGTTAACATCATACTTGCCAAGCATTTTATGGAAAGCACCATGAATAAAGTGTGAACCACCATCAGTCATTAAATATCTAGGGACTCCAAACCTTGGGAAAATAACTTCCTTAAGCATGCTAATAGAGGCGTTGTGATCATCACTACTGGTTGGAATAGCTTCTACCCATTTATTAACATAATCAACTTATGTCGCTTGATGCTACGTTGGTATTTTCCCAAAGAGGAAGGGATGATGCGGCACAACATCGATAGGTATTTCCCTCAGATATGAAACCAAGGTTATCGAACCAGTAGGAGAACCAAGCAACACAACATAAACAGCCCCTGCACACAAATAACAAATACTCGCAAGTCGACGCGTTAAAGTGGCTGTCAATCCCTTTCGGGTAACGGTGCCAGAAATTGGTGCATGGACGGGAGAAAGTTGTAATAGATTGAATAAATAGATCGCAAATAAAATAAAGTGCAGCAAATTATTATTATATTTTTGGTTCAGTAGATCTGAAAATAAATGCAAGGAAAAAGTAGATCGCAAAGGCAAATAATATGAGAAAGAGACCCGGGGGCCGTAGGCTTCACTAGTGGCTTCTCTCGAGAAAAATAGCAAACGGTGGGTGAACAAATTATTGTTGGGCAATTGACAGAACTTCAAATACTCATTACGATATCCATGCAATGATCATTACATGGGCATCATGTCCAAGATTACTAGACCGACTTCTGCTTGCATCTACTACTATTACTCCCCACATCGTCTGCTATCCAGCATGCATCTAGTGTATTAAGTTCACAGAGAAATGGAGTAATGCAATAAGAATGATGACATGATGTAGACAAGATCTATCTATGTAGAGATAGACCCCATCGTTTGATCCTTAGTAGAAACGATACATACGTGTCGGTTCCCTTTCTGTCACTGGGATCAAGCATCGTAAGATCGAACCCACTACAAAGCACCTCTTCCCATTGCAAGATAAATAGATCAAGTTGGCCGAACAAAACCATCTAGGTACTAACTACGGACCCAAAGGTCTACAAATAACTACTCACGCATAATCGAAGAGGCACCAATGGAGGTGGTGAACCCCATCCGAGATGGTGTCTAAATTGGATCTAGTGGTTCTAGACTCTGCGGTGGCTAGATGAGTATTTTGTTGACTTCCCTAGGGTTTCTGGAATATTGGGGTATTTATAGAGCAAAAAGGCGGTCCCGGGGGGGGGGGGGCGAGGTGGGCACAACCCACCAGGGGGCGCCTAGGCCTCCTGGCGTGCCCTGGTGGGTTGTGCTCCCCTCGGGGCACCCCCAGGCGCAGCCAGGGCCAATTGCGTTCCTTTTGGCTCATAAACAATCTCCGTAAAGTTTCATGGCATTCGCACTCCGTTTGATATTGATTTCATGCGATGTAAAAAACATGGAAAAATCATCAACTGGCACTTGACACTTGACACTATGTCAATAGGTTAGTACCAAAAAATGATAAAAAATTACTATAAAATGATTATAAAACATCCAAGATTGATAATATAACAACATGGAAAAATCAAAAAATATAGATACATTGGAGACGTATCAACATCCCCAAGCTTAACTCCTACTCGTCCTTGAGTTGGGAAGTGATAAAACCAGAATTTTTGATATGGAATGCTGCCTAACATGTCATATCATATTATTTTCTTTATAGCAAGGGCATTTGGACTTTTATATTGTTCAAAGCAATAGTCTAGTTTTGACATGATAATTTAAATACTCAAGCATATCAATAAGAAACCATGTCTTTCAAAATATCAACGCTAAAATAAGTTATCCCTAGCCCATCATGCTCAACCATTGATCCATTCATGAAACACACTCGCATATTAGCTACACCCAATACTCAAGCACTATCATATTGCCTCCTAGTTGATGCTTTTATAAGAGAATATGGAGACTCAAATTCAAAATAAAAATTGCATAAAGTAAAGAAAGGCCCTTCGCAGAGGGAAGTAGGGATTTGTAGAGGTGCCAGAGCACAAAGCGAAAAACTTAAAGATAAAAACATTTTGGGAGGTGTATCCATCCCACCAACGAAAACGACTTAGAGTTCCCAATACTTTCCATGCTTAGATATATCATAGGCGGTTTCCACACAAAAAATAAAGTTTATTCCTTTTTCCACCATACTTTCACTTTCCATGGCTAACTGTATCCACGGGTGCCCTCCATACCAACACTTTCCAAGGAATTTATTATTTGACAACATAAAGTAAATTCATTTTTTTTCTTTACAGGACTGGGCATCCGTAATACCTTTGCCTTACTCTCATGCAATGACAAGTGAATAAACACTCATCTTGAGAATAACACATCTAGCATGGAAAATATTAGCCACCCCTCACCGCTCCGCGAGCGAAATGAACACACAAAAGAGAAGTTTATTTTGAAAATTAGAGATGGCACATGCAACTTTGCTTAGAATGGCAAAATAATACCACATATAGGTAGATATAGTAGACTCATGTGGCAAAACTGGTTTAAAGGTTTTTGGATACATAAGTCGAGATCATGCTTAGTGCAAAATGATGGCTAGCAAAAGATTGAGAAGCGACCAACCAAGAAACGGATAATCTCATAAGCAAGCATTAAGCATAAATAACACCGAATAATGCACCACAAGTAGGATATAATTTCATTGCATGACTATTGACTTCCATGCTTGCATAGGGAATCACAAACCTTAACACCAATATTCTTACTAAAGCATAATTACTCATCAAGATGACTCACATATCACATCATCATATCTCAAAACTATTACTAAGAATCAAGTTTATTTTGTCCAATGATCTTCATGAAAGTTTTTATTATATCCTTCTTGGATATCTATCATTTTGGGACTAATTTTCATGTGTTGCTTTTCATAAGCTCAAACAAATATAAGTGAAGATCATGAGCATAATTTTTCTTTCTCTCAAATTAATTTAAGTGAAGCAAGAGAGAATTTCTTGAAAATTTCACTAACCCCCAAATAAATCTAAGTGAAGCAAGAGAGCATTTCTTCAAAAAAATACTAAGCACACTGTGGTCAAAATGATATAAGTGAAGCACTAGAGCAAGTCCATAGCTCATAAAAGATTTAAGTGAAGCAAGAGCAATTCTAACAAGTCATGACATAATTTTGGCTCGCTGAAGTAGGTGTGTACAGCAAGGGATCAAGACTTAAAACACAAAATAAAACAAGCAAAGAATCATATCATACAATACGCTCCAAGCAAAACACATAGTATGTGACCAATAAAAATATATCTTTGAGTAAAATACCGATGGTCGTTAGAAGAAAGAGGGGATGCCACTCAGGGGCATCCCCCAGCTTAGTTGGTTGCTCATTTTTGGATAATAGCTTGGGATACCGAGCCATCCCAAAGCTTAGGCTCTTCTACTCCGTGTTCCTTCATCCATCGTAAGATAACCCAAAACTTGAAAACTTCAATCACACAAAATGCAACAAAACCTTCATGAGATCCGTTAGTATAAGATAATAAATCACTACTATAAGTGCTGTATCAAACCAATTCATATTTTTTCTTGAATTATATCTACTGTATTACAACATTTTGATGGCAAAAACTTATAAAAGAAAACCATAGAGCCATCAAAATAAGCACATAACACAAACAAAACAGAATCTGTCAAAACAGAACAGTCTGTAGCAATCTGACTATTTCGAATACTTCTGTTACTCCAAAAATTCTAAAAACTTAGGAAGACGTGAGAAATTTGTATATTGATATACTACAAGTGGAATGGGTATTTTATTGCTCTATGGTAAAAACCGATAATTATTTTCGCCAGCGCAAAAGTTTCTGTGTTTTTAGCAAGATCAAACAACTATCACCCAAGAAGATCCTAAAGGCTTTACTTGGCACAAACACTAATTAAAACATAAAAAACACAATCATAGCAGTAGCATAATTATGCTAACTCTCAAAATACAGGAAGCAAAAAGCAAAAATAAATTTTATTCATTGGGTTGCCTCCCAACAAGCGCTATAGTTTTATGCCCTTAGCTAGGCATAAAGCAAGGATCTAAGTTTTGTCATCTTTGGTTCGAGATCCATAAGATGCCCTCATGATTGATTAATATGGTGGCCTAATTCTTGTTCTAGGTAAGGGTTCCATACCCTTCCTCAAAGGAAATTGGAACATAATATTGCCTTCTTCCATATCAATCACGACACTAATAGTTCGTAAAAATGGTCTACCAAGAATAATTGGACAAGACGGATTGCAAATAATATCAAGAACAATAAAATATATGGGCACATAATTCCTATTTGCAAGAATAAGAACATAATTAATTCTTCCCATAGGCTTTTTAATAGTGGAATCCGCCAAGTGCAAATTCAAATAACACTATTCAAGATCGATAAGACCAAGCACATCACATAAAGATTTCAGAAGAGTAGAAACACTAGCACCCAAGTCACACAAAGCAAAACACTCATAGTTTTTAATCTTGACTCTGGTAGTAGGTTCCCATTCATCATGCAATTTTCTAGGAATTGAAACTTCCAATTCCAATTTTTCTTCAAAAGATTTCATCATGGCATCTACAATATGTTTAGTAAAAGCTTTATTTTGTTCATAAGCATGCGGTGAATTTATCATGGATTGCAACAAAGAAATACAATCAATCAAAGAGAAGCTATCATAATTAAAGTCTTTGTAATCCAAAAGAGTGGGCATATCACTAGCTAAAGTTTTGACCTCTTCAAACGCACTTTTATCAATTTTCTCAACAAGATTTTCATGCTCCGAATCATTGGGACGCCTTCTAGCTAAAGTTGACTCTTATCCAGTCCCTTTTTCATCAATATTAACTTTACTAAACAAGGAATCAATAGAAGAAACACCAATCATTTTAAGATCTTCATCACTTTTGCGAAAGAAATCACTAGAAAACACTTTTTCTAAAAATTCTCTTTTAGCTCTAAGCATAGCGGTTCTTTTCTTACTTTCATCCATAGAAACATAAAGAGCTTTAATTGATTCATCAAATTTAGGCACAAAAATTTTCATCTTGAGATTTACCACATCATGAGCAATTCTATCAACACTTCTAGACAAATCATCAATCTTACTCAACTTTTCTTCTATGGAAGTGTTGAAAACTTTTTACGTATTGATAAATTATTTAATGTTATTCTCAAGATCAGAGGTGTTCCTATTATTATTATAAGATTGATTTCCATATGAATTACCATAATTATTAGAGGAATTACTAGGAAAAGGCCTAGGATTAAAATTACCTCTATAAGCATTGTTATTGAAATTATTTCGAGCGATAAAATTCACATCTATGGCATCACTATTTTGCTCAATCAAAGTAGATAAAGGCATATCATTAAAATCAATAGGAGCACTTCTACTAGCAACCAATTTCACAAGAGCATCAACTTTTTCACTCAAAGAAGAAATTTCTTCAACCGAATTAACCTTTTTACTAGTAGGAGCTCTTTCCATATGCCATTGCGAATAATTTGCCATAATATTATCAAGAAATTTGGTGGCTTCACCAAAAGTAATATCCATAAAAGTACCACCCGCGGTGGAATCTAAAATATTACGAGAAACAAAATTGAATCCCGCATAAAAAATTTGTATGATCATCCAAAGATTTAACCCATGAGTTGGGTAATTCCTTAGCATCATTTTCATCCTTTCCCAAGATTGTGCAACATGCTAATGTTCAAGTTGCTTGAAATTCATGATCTGGGTTCTAAGGGAAATAATTTTGCGGGTGGAAAATACTTAGTGATAAAAGCATATTGCAGTTGTTCCAGGAACCGAAACTTTTGCGAGGCAAAGAAGAGAACCAAATTTTTAAGGAATCACGCAAGGAAAATGGAAATAATTTCATATTCACCACATCATTGTCCACATCTTTTTTATTTTGCATATCGCATAATTCCACGAAGGTATTAAGATGGGACGCGGCATCCTCATTAGGCGTACTGGAAAATTGGTCTTTCATAACAAGATTCAACAAAGCATTATTAATATCACAAGTCTGCACACTAGTGGCGGGAGGAGCAAGTAGAGTGCCGATAAAATCATTGTTTTTGGTATTTGAGAAATCACATAACTTGGTGTTCTCCTTAGTCATGATGACCACACAACAAGATTGCACTCAAAAACAGATCCGGCAAGAAAACGACGAACGGAAAAGAGAGGCAAATAAAGGCAAATTTTTGTGAAGTGGGGGAGAGGAAAACGAGAGGCAAATGGAAAATAATGTAAATTGCAAGGAGATGCGATTTGTGATTAGGAACCTGGTATATGTTGAAGATCTTCCCCGGCAATGGCACCAAAAATTCCTTTTGATGTCGCTTGAAGCTACGTTGGTATTTCGCCAAAGAGGAAGGGATGATGCAGCACAGCGGCGGTAGGTATTTCCCTCAGATATGAAACCAAGGTTATCGAACCAGTAGGGGAACCAAGCAACACAACATAAACAACCCCTGCACACAAATAACAAATACTCGCAACCCGACGTGTTAAAGGAGTTGTTAATCCCTTTTGGGTAACGGTGCCAGAAATTGGTGTGTGGACGGGAGAAAGTTGTAATGGATTGAATAAATAGATCGCAAATAAAATAAAGTGCAGCAAAGTATTTTTGTATTTTGGTTTAGTAGATCTGAAAATAAATGCAAGGAAACAGGAGATCGCATAAGCAAATAATATGAGAAAGAGACCCGGGGGCCGTAGGTTTCACTAGTGGCTTCTCTTGAGAAAAATAGCAAACGGTGGGTGAACAAATTACCGTTGGGCAATTGATAGAATTTCAAATAGTCATGAAGATATCCAGGCAATGATCGTTACATAGGCATCACATCCAAGATTAGTAGACCAACTTCTGCCTGCATCTACTAGTATTACTCCACACATCGAACGCTATCCAGCATGCATCTAGTGTATTAAGTTCATGGAGAAATGGAGTAATGCAATAAGAACGATGACATGATGTAGACAAGATCTATCTATGTAGAGATAGACCCCATCGTTTTATCCTTAGTAGCAACAATACATACGTGTCGGTTCCCTTTCTGTCACTGGGATCAAGCACCGTAAGATCGAACCCACTACAAAGCACCTCTTCCCATTGCAAGATAAATAGATCAAGTTGGCCAAAAAAAACCCAAATATCGGAGAAGAAATACAAGGCTATAAGAGATCATTCATAAAAGAGATCAAAGAAACTCAAATACTTTCATGGATATAAAAAGAGATAGATCTGATCATAAACTCAAAGTTCATCGGATCCCAACAAACACGCCGCAAAAGAGTTACATCATATGGATCTCCAAGATACCATTGTATTGAGAATCAAGAGACAGAGGAAGCCATCTAGCTAATAATTATGAACCCGAAGGTCTACAAAGAACTACTCACGCGTCATCGGAGAGGCACCAATGGAGGTGATGAACCCCGTCCGAGATTGTGCCTAGATTGGATCTGGTGGTTCTTGACTCTGCGGCGGCTGGATGAATGTTTCATCAACTCCCCTATGGTTTCTAGAATATTGGGGTATTTATAGAGAAAAGAGGCGGTCCGGGGGCACCCGAGGTGGGCATAAGCCACCAGGGCGCGCCTGGGCCTCCTGGCACGCCCTAGTGGGTTGTGCTCCCCTCGGGGCACCCCCAGGCGCAGCCAGGGCCCATTGTGTTCCTTTTGGCCCATAAAAAATCTCCGTAAAGTTTCATGGCATTTGGACTCCATTTGATATTGATTTTCCGCGATGGAAAAAACATCGAAAAACAACTGGCACTTTGCACTATGTCAATAGGTTAGTACCAAAAAATGATATAAAATGACTATAAAATGAATATAAAACATCCAAGATTGATAGTATAACAGCATGGAACAGTAAAAAATTATAGATACGTTGGAGACGTATCATCAACAACAACCAAAATATGTGTATACCCATTAGAGGAAGGAAAAGGTCCCACGTAATCAAATTCCCAAACATCAAATAGTTCAATAGCAAGTGAATAGTTCATAGGCATTTCTTGACGCTTACCGATATTACCTATTCTTTGACATTCATCACAAAATAAGACGAACTTACGGGCATCCTTGAAGAGAGTAGGCCAATAAAATCCAGATTGCAATACCTTGTGAGCAGTTCTATATCCAGCATGATGCCCTCCATAAGCTTCAGAGTGACATTTCCGTAGGATTTGTCCATGTTCATGCTTAGGTACACAACATGTAATAATACCATCTACTCCTTCTTTATAAAGATGTGGGTCATCCCAAAAGTAATGTCTTAAATCATAGAAGAATTTTTTTCTTTTGTTGGTATGTAAAGCTAGGTGGTAAATATTTAGCAAAAATGTAATTAGCATAGTCAGCATACCAAGGAGTACCATGAACAACATTTATTGCAGTAACTGCTCATCAGGAAAACTGTCATCAATAGGCAGTAGGTCATCAAGCACATTTTCAAGCCTAGACAAGTTATCAGCTACGGGGTTCTCAGCTCCTTTTCTATCAATGATATGTAAATCGAATTCTTGTAACAAGAGAACCCATCGAATAAGTCTAGGTTTAGCATCTTTCTTTTCCATAAGATATTTAATAGCAGCTGATCGGTGTGAACAATTACTTTGGAATCAACAATATAAGGTCTAAATTTATCACAAGCAAACACCACTGCTAAGAATTCTTTTTCAGTAGTAGCATAGTTTCGTTGAGCACTGTCTAGAGTTTTACTAGCATAATGAATAACATTCAGTTTCCTATCAACTCTTTGTCCTAGAACAACACCAACAGCATAATCACTAGCATCACACAAAATGTCAAAAGGCAAGTTCCAATCAGGTGGTTTAACAATAGGTGCATAAATTAAGGCTTTCTTGAGTGTTTCAAAGGCTTCTAAACAATCATCATAAAAAACAAAGGGAATATCCTTTTGCAAAAGATTCATGAGAGGCCTAGAAATTTTATAGAAGTCTTTGATAAATCTCCTATAGAAACCAACATGACCTAAGAAACTACGAATACCTTTTATATCTTTAGGACATGGCATTTTCTCAATTGCATCAACCTTAGCTTTGTCCACTTCAATACCTCTTTCAGAAATTTTATGACCCAAGACAATGCCTTCATTAACCATAAAGTGGCACTTCTCCCAATTCAAGACATGATTTGTTTGTTCACATCTATGCAAAACTCGATGAAGATTGCTTAAACAATCATCAAAAGACTTCCCATAAACAGAGAAACCATCCATGAAAACCTCAACAATATTTTCACAGAAGTCAGATAATATAGCATTCATACATCTTTGAAAGGTAGCAAGTGCATTACATATACCGAAAGGCATACGTCTATAAGCATAAGTTCCAAAGGGACAAGTAAAAGTGGTCTTTTCTTGATCAGATTGAGAAACAAGTATTTGTGAAAAACCAGAATATCCATCAAGGAAGCAAAAGTGTGTGTGCTTAGATAATCTTTCAAGCATTTGATCAATAAAAGGCAGAGGTTAATTGTCTTATCTAGTTGCTTTGTTTAATTTTCTAAAATCAATTACCATTCTATACCCTATAACAATTCTTTGTGGAATAAGTTCATTCTTATCATTAGGAACAACAGTTATACCTCCTTTCTTAGGGACACAATGAACAAGACTTACCCATCTACTATACGCTATGGTATAGATTATACCTACTTCCATAAGTTTTAAGATTTCCGTTCTTACCACTTCCTTCATTTTTGGATTTAACCGACGTTGGTGATCAACAATGGGTTTAGCATCAGGTTCCATATTAATTTTGTGCTAACATAGAGTGGGACTAAAGCCCTTTAAATCATCAAGAGTATATCTAATAGCAGCTCGGTGCTTCCTTATAACTTTCAATAATATTTCTTCTTCATGTTCTGAAAGGTTAGCACTAATAATAACATGATATATCTTCTTTTCATCAAGGTAAGCATATTTCAACATGTCTGGCAATTGTTTTAATTCAAACATAGGATCACCTTTAGGTGGAGGAGGTCCTCCTAGAGGTTCAATAAGCAAATTGTGTTTAAGTAGAGGACATTGTTCAAAGAAAATCTTATCTATTTCATTTCTTTCATGCATATGAAAATCATTTTCATCGTCTAGCAAATATTGTTCTAAAGGATCAGTAGGTGGTACAACAATAGAAGCAAGACCAATTAATTCATCCTTACTAGGCAATTCTTTTTCATGAAGCTTTCTACTAAACTTGGAAAAATTAAACTCATGATACTCATCACTGAAACTAACACCGACAGTTTGTTTCTCACAATCTATCTTAGCATTAACGGTGTCCAAGAAAGGTCTACCAAAGATAATGGGACAAAAATCATCTTGTGGGGAACCAAGAACAAGAAAATCAGTAGGGTATTTTATTTTCCCACACAAGACTTCAACATCTCTAACAATCCCAATTGGTGAAATAATGTCTCTTTTAGCAAGTTTAATAGTAACATCTATGTCTTCTATCTTTGCGGGTGCTATGTCATTCATAATTTCTTGATATAAGGTGTAAGGAATAGCACTCACACTAGCACCTATGTCACATAAACCATGATAATAGTGTTCTCTTATTTTAACTGAGATAACGGGCATGCCAACCACAGGTCTATGTTTATCCTTTTTATCAGGTTTGGCAATTCTAGCAGCTTCTTCACAGAAGTAAATAACATGCCCATCCATATCTCCTTCCAAGAGATCTTTAACCATATCAATACTAGGTTCTACTTTGATTTGTTCATCTGGTTTAGGTGCTCTAATATAGCTTTTGTTAACCACAGTTGAAACTTTAGCATGTTCCTTTATCCTAATAGGGAAAGGTGGTTTCTCAATATAAGCAGAAGGAACAACTGGATCAACATTGTAAAGTATAGTTTCTTCTTTAACTGGTACCGGTTCTTTGATTTCTTCCTTAACAGGTGGGTGATATTTAAACCACTTCTGTTTAGGAAGGTCAACATGAGTAGCAAATGATTCACAAAAGGAGGCTACTATCTCAGAATCAAGTCCATATTTAGTGCTAAACTTTTGAAAAGCATCGGTATCCATAAAAGATTTAACACAATCATACTTAAGTTTAATACCTGATTCTTTACCTTTGTCGAGTTCCCAATCTTTAGAGTTGTGTTTAATTCTTTCCAAAAGATCCCACCGGAATTTAGTAGTCTTCTTCATAAAAGAACCAACACAAGAAGTATCAAGCATGGTTTGATCATTACGAGAAAGCCGAGCATAAAAATTATGGATAATAATTTCTCTTGAGAGCTCATGATTGGGGCATGAATATAACATTGACTTAGGCCTCCCCCAAGCTAGAGCGATACTTTCTCCTTTATGAGGCCAACAATTAATATATAATTCCGATCACGATGAACTAGATGCATAGGATAATTTTTTTGGTGGAACTCCAATTTCAATCGATTCCAATTCCAAGATCCAATATCATCGCATAGCCTATACCATGCCAATGCTTTTCCCTTCAAAGATAAAGAGAAAAACTTCATCATAACTTCATCTCCGGGTAAGCCTGCAAGCTTGAACAATCCACAAATTTGTTCTACATATATCAAGTGCATATCAGGATGTTCGGTTCCATCTCCTACATAAGGATTAGCTAGCAGTTGTTCTATCATACCCGAAGGAATTTCATATTCAATATTTTTAGTAGGTGCAGTAGGTTGAGGGGTAGCTAATTGTGGTTCCGGTCGAGGTGAAGATACCCTGAACAAACCCCTCAAAGAATTGTTTTCCATAGTAACAAGAGACAATAAATTTCAGCACACTATATAAATGTTTCCTTACCAAATTCCACTTACCAAAGGCGCTTCACTCCTCGGCAATGGTGCCAGAGAATAGCCTTGATGACCCACAAGCATAGGGGATCAATTGTAGCTATTTTCGATAAGTAAGAGTATCGAACCCAACGAGGAGCAGAAGGAAATGACAAGTAGTTTTCAGCAAGGTAATGTCTGCAAGTGCTGGAATTATAAGTAGCAGAATAGTTTGATAGCAAGGTAATTTGTAACGAGCAAGTTAAGATAGTAGTAACAAAAGTGCAGCAAGGTATCTCAATCCTTTTGAGGCAAAGGACATGCCAAAATGGTCTCTTATGATAAGCAAAGCGTTCTTGAGGGTACATGGGATTCTCATCTAGTCACTTTCACCATGTTGGCTTAATTCGTGCTTGGTACTTTGATAATTTGATATGTGGGTGGACCGGTGCTTAGGTCCTGTTCTTACTTTAACAAACCTCCTACTTATGATTAACCCTCCCGCAAGCGTCCGCAACTACGATAAACATATTAAGAATAAATTCTAACCATAGCATTAAACTTTTGGATCCAATCGGTCCCTTACGGAATAGCGCATAAACTGGGGTTTAAGCTTCTGTCACTCTCGCAACCCATCATCTAATTCCTACTCCACAATGCATTACCTTAGGCCCTAATATGGTGAAGTGTCATGTAGTCGACGTTCACATGACACCACTAAGGGAATCACAACATACGTACTATCAAAATATCGAACACATATCAAGTTCACATGATTACTTGCAACATGATTTCTCCCGTGACCTCAAGAACAAACATAACTACTCACAAACGATAATCATGCTCAAGATCATAGGGGTATTAAATAGCATATTGGATCTGAACATATAATATTCCACCAAATAAACCATATAGTAATCAACTACAAGATGTAATCAACACTACTAGTCACACACAAGCACCAATCTATAGTTCCTGTAACAAGATTGAAGACAAGAGATGAACTAGGGTTTGAGAGGAGATGGTGCTGTTGAAGACGTTGATGAAAATTTCCCTCCCCAAGATGGGAGAGTTGTTGGTGATGATGGTGACGATGATTTCCCCCTCCGGGAGGGAAGTTCCCCCGGCGGAATCGCTCCGTCGGAGGGCAAAAGTGCTCCTGCCCAAGTTCCACCTCGAGACGGCGGTGCTCCCTCCCGAAAGTCCTCTCCTTATTTTTTTCTAGGTCAAAATGACTTATATACCAGAAGATGGGCACCGGAGGTGGGCCTGGGTGAGCACAACCCACCAGGGCGCGCCTGGGCTCCCTAGCATGCCCAGGTGGGTTGTGCCCACCTGGTGGGCCCCCTCTAGTAGTTATTTGCTCCAATATTCCTCAAATAATCCATAGAAAATCTCCGTGAAGTTTCATATTGTTTGGAGTTGTGTAGAATAGGTGACCTGATGTTGCTTTTCTAGGTCCAGATTTCCAGCTGCTAGAATTCTCCCTCGTTGTGTATACCTTGCATATTATGAGAGAAACGACATTGGAATTACTCCAAAAAGCATTATTATGGATAAAATCATTATAAATAATAGTAAGAAAACATGATGCAAAATGGACATATCAACTCCCCCAAGCTTAGACCTCGCTTGTCCTCAAGCAAGGACCAAAATCGAAAAACATGTCCACATGCTTAGAGAGAGAGAGAGAGAGAGGTGTCGATAAAACAAAATACGGGCATAGAAGCATCATGTTCATTATTATAACAGTAAAAAACTTAAACATAAAACTTTTATCATGGACTTCTCATGAATAAGTGACAATTCATCACATTATTGAAGTATAAAGCAAAAACTCTATTAGAAACCAACAAACTATGTTCTCAGTCAACTTTGCAACTACAATTCATCATCTTTTCCGAAAAGGTCACGTATCAGAGCCTTTAGGCAAGTCCACATACTCAACCATCATATAGTCTTCTATAATTGCTAACACTCACCACGTACACATGAGCAAAACGTTTCAACCGTACACATAGAAAGATAGGGGCTTATAGTTTCGCCTACCAACGTATTCACCTCAAAGGTGATGTCAACAATAATGACTCATGCTATCTATATTCAACTGGACATATGTGCCTAGACCTTTCCTCACCACATGATGCTTGCCAAAGGAGAAAAATAATAAAGGAATAGAAGGAAAACTTTGACTCTTTGCATAAAAGTAAATACATAAAAGTAAAAGATAGGCCCTTCGCAGAGGGAAGCAGAGGTTTCCATGTGCTTATTTGTTTGTATGTTCAACCCCTTAGTGCAAAAGAACGTCATGTTGCATTGCCCCTTGTGATAGCGACCTTTATTATGCAGTTTTTCATTTTTATTCCTCACCATCTCAAGTTCGTGCAACACTCAATTTTCTCTTACGCTAAATGATCTCACACATTTAGAAGCAATTTTTATTGCCTTTTTGCACCGATGACAACTTACTTGAGGGATCTTGCTCAATCCCTAGGTAGGTATGGTGGACACTTGAAAATAAGATGTGGGTTTATGGGTTTTTGGATGCACAAGTAGTATCTCTACTTACTGCGGAATTTTTGGCTAGAAAAGATAGGGGGCAAGCACCACATGTTAAAGGATCTATGACAATATGACTTCTATATGAATATAAATAAACATAAACCATTAAGTTATCTTCCTTGTCTAACGTCAATTTTGGCATATAATATTTTGATGAGGGCTCACAATCACAAAAGATTTCTAGGATAGTATATTTATGTGACGCCCGGGTAATCATGCTACAGTAATTCCACGCTAATGATGCCACGTCACCTCGGTTAGTGTTAATAATCTCACGTTAGTTCAAAACCGATTCAAATTCAAATTCAATTAAAGGCAAATAATAAAAGTTTTCAAACAATGAAACCAAAATGTTCAAGGTGGGTCAAATAAATCATGTGTAAATACGATGGAGAAACCAAACCTTGATAAAATGTTTAAGGGCTCTAAACTAATTAAAATAGTAGTGAAAACAATTAAACAAATACCTATTGGATTTTATTAAATATTAAGATATTTCATTATGGGTGAAGAATTGATGTAACAGCAGTTTGTTTATAAATACTACTTTAGGTACTAGTGGTGATTTTTGTAAAAACTAAAAAAAAAAACAGAAAAAGAAGGAAAAGACAACAACCAAAAAAAACACAAGGAACCCCCTCCCCCCCCGCTGGGCCTTGGCCCAGCTAGGCCATCAGGCCAGCCCACCCGCGCCGAACCCCCCGGGCTACTAACCGCCCCACCACCCAAACCCTAGCGCCGCACCCTCCCACTCGCGCCCCCCCACAACCCCTCTCGCTTCTCGCTCCTCCCCCCCCACGAACGGATCTGGATCGGGGGGCAACCGATGCCCCCGACCCCCCGCTGCCGTCGCGTGCCATGGCGCCTCCGCCCTCGTCGCCGATGCCCGCCTCCTCAAAGCCTCCGCCCCGCGCGGATCCGGTCTGGGCAACCGTCGCCCGATCCCGTCGCCCCGACCCGAGCCGCCACGACGCCGCCGGACTTCGCCGGATCGCTTCCCCGGCCTCAACCGCACCGGCGTCGCCTCATCGCACGTCGTCCCCGTCTTCCTCCCCGACAACCGCTGCCATTCCCCTACGGCTCGCGGTGAGGCCCTCGGCCTCCTCTTCCCCTCTCCGCTGCCTCGCCCCCGTGAAGACCGCGCCGCGCGCCCCGCCGTCCGCCTCTGCTCACTACTTCCCTCTCCTCCGTGCCTCCCTGCTAGCCATGCCTCCACGCGATGCCCCGCGCCGCTCCAGCCCGGCCGCCGCGTCTGGCTGCACCCTCGCACGCCTGCGTCGGCCTGGCCCGCCCTACTGCAGCCTCATATGCCACGGACCTCGCCGCCGTCGCTGCGGACATCTCCGGCCACGCCACCGCTACCGCTGGATGCGCCGCGATGCGGACGTTATAGAGAGCCCATCCACGCGCCCTGGGGTCGCCTGTACCGGGTCCCCAACGCAGCGCCGCTGCCACCTACTGCTCGACGCCTCCCTGACCACTGCCGGCGCCGCTCGCCGTGGTCCCGCGTGCCTCGCCGGACCAGGCTACGGCCTTCGCCCAATATCGGGCATCTGCGCCCGGTAGCCGAGCCCCGTTTAACCCCTTAGGCCACTGCCACCTGGGACCCGTGTCCCTCTTTTTCCAGAACGAAAATAAGAATAAAAATAAAAATGAGTAAAATAAAAATATAATAATTAATTAATTAACTTACTTAAACTAGTTTAATTAAACTTAATTAACCTAACTATCTAACTAAAACCAAGTAACCTATTAGTTAGGGTAAACAGACTATGACGAATGGGACCCACCCATCAGTTGACTGGTCAACGGTCAACTTTGACCACTGACGTCACGTTGATGTCACGATGACGTAATAATTCTTTTTTCGAATTAATTAAATTAAATTCAAAAAATGCATAAAACTTTGAAAATTAATATAAAGTAAACCGTACCTTGGATGAAAATACTTTCTACATGAAAGTTGCTCAGAACGACGAGACGATCCCGGAATACGCAGTCCGTTCGTCCGCCACACCCCTCTAACCTATCGAACCCGCAACTTTCCCCCTCCGGCTCCTCTGCCCGAAAACACGAAACACCGGGAATACTTTCCCGGATGTTTTCCCCCTTCACCGGTACCACCTCGTACTGCGTTAGGCACACCTAGCATCACGTTTTGTCATGTCATGCATCATTATGCAGCTGTTTGCATTATATTTATTGTTTCTTCCCCCTCTTCTCTCGCTAGACACCGAGACCGACGCCGCTGCTACCCAGTACGACTACAGTGTTGACGACCCCTCTCTCTTGCCTGAGCAACCAGGCAAGCCCCCCCTTTGATCACCAGATATCGCCTACTCTTCTCTATACTGCTTGCATTAGAGTAGTGTAGAATGTTACTGCTTTCCATTATTCCTATCCTGATGCATAGCCTGTCCTTGCTACTACTGTTGTTACCATTACCTGCTATCCTACTGCTTAGTGTAGGATGCTAGTGTCCCATCGGTGGCCCTACACTCTTGTCCGTCAAGCCATGCTATACTACTGGGCCGTGATCATTTCGGGAGGTGATCACGGGCATATACGATATACTTTACACAGTTACTAAAGTCGGGTCAGCTCATTGAGTACCCGCAAGTGATTCTGACGAGGGGGCTGAAAGGACAGGTGGCTCCATCCCGGTAGAGGTGGGCCTGGGTTCCCGACGGCCCTCGACTGTTACTTTGTGGCGGAGCGGCAGTGCAGGTTGAGACCACCTAGGAGACAGGTGGGCCTGGCCCTGTTCGGCGTTCGCGGATACTTAACACGCTTAACGAGATCTTGGTATTTGATCTGAGTCGGCTACGAGCCTATACGCACTAACCATCTACGTGGGAGTAGTTATGGGTATCCCGACGTCGTGGTATCAGCCGAAGCACTTCAGACGTCAGCGACGGAGCGGCGCGCGCCGAATTGGACTGGAACGCCACTAGGCTAGGTCTGCTTTCGGCCGCCCACGCAACGTGCAGGTGTGCTCAGGGCGATGGGCCCAGACCCCTGCGCGCTTAGGTTTAGACCGGCGTGCTGGCCTCTCTGTTGTGCCTAGGTGGGGCTGCGACGTGTTGATCTTCCGCGGCCGGGCATGACCCAGGAAAGTGTGTCCGGCCAAATGGGATCGAGCGTGTTGGGCTATGTGGTGCACCCCTGCAGGGAAGTTAATCTATTCGAATAGCCGTGATCTTCGGTAACAGGACGACTTGGAGTTGTACCTTGACCTTATGACAACTAGAACCGGATACTTAATAAAACACACCCTTCCAAGTGCCAGATACAACCGGTGGTCGCTCTACCTCAGGGAAATGAGGAGAGGATCGCCGGGTAGGATTATGCTATGAGATGTTACTTGGAGATGCTACTTGGAGGACTTCAATCTACTCTCTTATACTTGATGCAAGACGAAGGTGACCAGAAGCGTAGTCTTCGACAGGATTAGTTACCCCCCCTCTTATTCTGGCATTCTGCAGTTCAGTCCACTGATATGGCCTCCTTACACATATACCCATGCATATGTAGTGTAGTTCCTTGCTTGCGAGTACTTTGGATGAGTACTCACGGTTGCTTTCTTCCCCCTTTTTCCCCTTTCCTTTCTTCTGGTTGTCGCAACCAGATGCTGGAGTCCAGGAGCCAGACGCCACCGTCGACGACGACCCCTACTACACCGGAGGTGCCTACTACTACGTGCAGCCCGCTGACGACGACCAGGAGTAGTTAGGAGGATCCCAGGCAGGAGGCCTGCGCCTCTTTCGATCTGTATCCCAGTTTGTGCTAGCCTTCTTAAGGCAAACTTGTTTAACTTATGTCTGTACTCAGATATTGTTGCTTCCGCTGACTCGTCTATGATCGAGCACTTGTATTCGAGCCCTCGAGGCCCCTGGCTTGTATTATGATGCTTGTATGACTTATTTTATTTGTAGAGTTGTGTTGTGATATCTTCCCGTGAGTCCCTGATCTTGATCGTACACATTTGCGTGCATGATTAGTGTACGATTGAATCGGGGGCGTCACAAGTTGGTATCAGAGCCGACTGCCTGTAGGAATCCCCCTTCCACACTCCTTGGCCGAAGTCGAGTCTAGACATTACAAAAACTTTTACTAACTTGGCTGTGTGCCTTACGGGCCCACGTCGCCATCGGGTGGTATTAGGATCTTTTATTCCTCGACCTATACTCTGGGACTCTTATTTCTCTTCTATTCGGTTAAATGATTTTTGCTAAATCTAACATTAGGATCTCGTTATCACTTTCACCCGGAGAGCCCCTTATTAATGATGATCGTCTGCGGCACGTGAAGACCCTGAAGATACTCTCCGGTGATAACCCGAGAACTTATGTTCATCGCATTTGCAATTCCCCTTCCACCGTCAACCCTTATGGATAACTACTTGCAATTGTTGTTCTTACATTCATCCCCAGTTGGTCTTGTTATTACCAGATACCTCGAAACATTCGTTGTTGTCTCGATAATCCTTTGAGCTTATCGCCTTGCTGTTCCTTGTCACCTGAATACCCCTATGGATAATTCTCGCACTTATCGAGTATCAGCTCATCCCCTAGTTGTTCATGTGTTTCACAATGGTCTTCGAAATACTATTTGATCCTCCAAAATCCTTAATAGCTTATTGCTCTGCAATACTTGTCTGCTTGCATTATGGATGCTTTCCATATGTCTGGCAATATTCGTTAGTATCCTTAGGCATCGTCATTTTGATCCTATTGATTCAGCATGTGTGCGAATGCACACAATCATCTATCAACCCTTCTAAATTATCCTTCCGGCTCAGACATCATTTTTGAACATGAGCTGGTTCTCGACCAAACTATTTGTCGTCAATTGTGCCTCTGGTATATCCAACTTATCCATCCTTGATTAGAGCGACTGCTTCTGATCCTTTGTTTTGGAAATCGAAATTCCTTTATTATCTAAGCATCGAATCATTCCGATGTTCTATAATATGATGCCCATGCATTCTTCTTCCTCTGGTTGAGTACCGGTGCTCACCTCAGATCCCTTGTGGACCATCGGTTCCTTTGTTGGATTTTATCCGACAGTGTCCTTCATATTGAATAACCTTGAGAGCCTTTCCATGGGTATATAATGCCTTGGTAAATTGTATCCTCTGCTTTCTCAACCATGCTCTGCCTTCGAGCTTGAGTTAATTACTTCTAAAGATTCTGGTATATGATTCTAAGATGCCACGATGGGTCGAACCTATGCCTTCCTTGATATGTGTGAACTCGAAAGTTTTCACGAATAATACTCTTTTGGTGCTTCGCCAGATAAAATTTCAACACTGCAACTTCATCGAACGTGAGAAGTGAATGAAAACCTATGCATCGGAGAAGTGGGAGTCGACCTTGAACTTGTGTTCATGCCCATGGACACGATGTAGATCTTATCATTAGAGCTTCTCTTGAATTAATTATTCCCTTGGTATAAGTTTTTCTTATATCAGGGATCTGGCCTTTTGCATCCGTGGTTCCGACCATGATTGTTCTTCTTTGTTCTCCTTTCTCGGACAAGTCAAAATAATTGTCTTCTATGGATCAATACACCAGTCCAACCTTTACTTTGATCTTGTGTCGGGTATTAACCCCCCGTATCTCGAGATTATCATGGAACTGCATAACTTTTATGAGTTCTGCATCAAGTGCTACCTTCCCACTGATTCCAATTTTTCGCGGGCTCTGAGTTATTGAACACTCAAAGACCCCGATAACTGAACCGAGTCCGCTCTACGGTTCAACAACTCTTCAGTAAGCTTCTATAAGTACGAGTTTGTACCCGATCACGCCATTCCTAGCCTGTTTGGCTATATCATTGTCGTGATGATTTTAACTGTGCTACCTGGTCCTTATTCTCGGAGCACCAATTTTCGACGATGAACTAACCTTACGTCGATCCTCATCGTCATATCATTTCGCCTTGAACAACAAGCTTGGTTTCGAGTTTGTGTCGTACCCTTGGTTCCAATAACCTTTCACTTCATCATTACTTTGACTTGATGTCGTCGCCGATCGATTACATCTTCATGAACTCTCGCGACAAAGGTGTCGTGATCGTCAACATTCTGAGCTCATCCAGGATATCAATTGGATTCATGATAAGAAATACCATCCTTGCCTCGATGAATTGTATTATCATCGACCACTTTATTGCCTTCCCACCAACACAAGCTTGTTCATGTTTGGTGTTATACCTTGAGTTCCTTTCTGTCCAGCAAATGATCTTCCTTACCTCGGAAGTATTACCATCTCTTTTTGTCAAGAATGTGGTGAGAATTTCACCACCTCTTAATAATTCTTGATATCATAATACTTCTTGCCATCTTCGTTCACTCCTTGGTCCCCGTATTGTTTTCAACCGGAATACTGACAATGGAGCTATGACGTGTGAATTCAAAACTTCTAACAACCCTATTGCTTTGGAGTGAATGGGCGATAGTTCATTTTAAGTCCTTCGCTGATTGAATCACCATTCTGACATTGGTCGTGCAACCCAACCCATATTTCGGGCGCACCTTTCAACCAATGTTTAATTGTGTATGTTTTCCTCGAGCATACTTCCTTATATCATTTGATCTGACAAATGTTATCTCCTTGTTCACTTAATGGTGGAAATCCATCTTTTGGGAATCTCGGTGAATTGCCGTTGAGTTCACCAGACACCTCCTTGTCCTCTCCTTGGGTTAATGATGGACTCTAGTTAACGGGAATCACTTCATAGTTCATTTCCCCGAGAATCTTACAATGTCATCTCGTCAATTTGCGTTGCACCTTTTCTTCTCAGGTATCCTAAGTCTGAGGTATCCTGACACCAATCGGATCTGAATCTCGGTCAGATATGATGGTTGAGACAACTTTCCAAGAGTCATGATGTTGATCCTTTGATGACCCGGTAACATGATGTCATGCCTAGCACCCCCCCGGTTGGAGGACCTATCATTATAGATTCCTTTTCAGCAAGGTTATCCATTCACCCATGAGGAAATTGTAAGACTTATTCTATAAGTTCTTCCTGATGGACCCTTTTTGTTTCCAAAGTCTTAACTTGCTTGAAGACCATGTAATGCTATCTCGAAGCATGTTTGTGGTACTTCGATTTTCAACAAGGACATTTGAAGCCAATGCTAAATGTTTCCTGCTAAATTATCCAAACACCGCTGTATGGGTAATGTCATGAAATTTCTCTCCCCTACCTAAGGAGTTTTCTACATTATATCCTGTCGTGGATATCATGCACTGCTTGTCCTTGGGAAGGATATACCCTGAAATATGTGTTTAAACACATTTTCCTTTCCATTGTTCTGCTTAATCTGATAACCATATTTTCCTTTCCATTATTTGGTTTAACCTTTCTTGTGATCTATATGATCTAAGCAGTAATATTCTCCTGCTTATGTATATACCTCGGTGTACAATTCTGTCAGCAAGACCCTGTTACTATTGTTGATGACATTTCGGTAGCCACCAATGGACGAGAACCTTGCCTATTGGCCCGCCTCGTTCAACGAGCAGGAAAATGGTTCTCTTCGTCCCTCGCCCTTGGTATCGACGTTGTTACCGACATAACTGACAGGTTATTCTCTGGCATGCCTTGCTATCATAACCGTGCAAGATGTCACCGCTCTCTCAACGTTTAACCCACATGGTGGGCCCATAACCCACAGTTCCACAGGATCAAAACCTGACTCTCCTGTACAGCCCTGTTACTAATGGTTATTTCCCACGCTTGGCTTCATATTTAATTCACGGGCCACCTTCCTAATGCTCTATTCTGGTATCGGACACAATACTTATTCCCGTTGCTCTGAACCCCATTCACACTCTGTTTCAGGCAATGAACGATTGCCTGGCTACTTGAAACTTCTTATTGTACCTCCCAACTTTACTCTCGATGTCTTTTAAATGTTCAAACTTGATAGGTACTCATATGCTCATTCATGGGTTAATCCCAGATTATAACACTTAAAACATTCTGTCGTTGCCGACCTGCCCCGTTACCTATTCGTAAATGCGATGGAGTTCCCGAAGAAAAGAGCCGACTTTACCATGAGGACCTGAAACAGAGAAATGAAGACATCAATGAAAGGGAACAACCTCTTCGAAAGGGCAGCCAAGGCCGAGAAGACTCGTTAGGTTTTTCGCTACCAACACATTCGCCCCTTACTCCACCGCTTAAATCTCGGGACGAGATTTCTTGTAGTGGAGGAGAATTGTGACGCCCGGGTAATCATGCTACAGTAATTCCACGCTAATGATGCCACGTCACCTCGGTTAGTGTTAATAATCTCACGTTAGTTCAAAACCGATTCAAATTCAAATTCAATTAAAGGCAAATAATAAAAGTTTTCAAACAATGAAACCAAAATGTTCAAGGTGGGTCAAATAAATCATGTGTAAATACGATGGAGAAACCAAACCTTGATAAAATGTTTAAGGGCTCTAAACTAATTAAAATAGTAGTGAAAACAATTAAACAAATACCTATTGGATTTTATTAAATATTAAGATATTTCATTATGGGTGAAGAATTGATGTAACAGCAGTTTGTTTATAAATACTACTTTAGGTACTAGTGGTGATTTTTGTAAAAACTAAAAAAAAAACAGAAAAGGAAAAGACAACAACCAAAAAAAACACAAGGAACCCCCTCCCCCCCCGCTGGGCCTTGGCCCAGCTAGGCCATCAGGCCAGCCCACCCGCGCCGAACCCCCCGGGCTACTAACCGCCCCACCACCCAAAACCCTAGCGCCGCACCCTCCCACTCGCGCCCCCCCCACAACCCCTCTCGCTTCTCGCTCCTCCCCCCCCCACGAACGGATCTGGATCGGGGGGCAACCGATGCCCCCGACCCCCCGCTGCCGTCGCGTGCCATGGCGCCTCCGCCCTCGTCGCCGATGCCCGCCTCCTCAAAGCCTCCGCCCCGCGCGGATCCGGTCTGGGCAACCGTCGCCCGATCCCGTCGCCCCGACCCGAGCCGCCACGACGCCGCCGGACTTCGCCGGATCGCTTCCCCGGCCTCAACCGCACCGGCGTCGCCTCATCGCACGTCGTCCCCGTCTTCCTCCCCGACAACCGCTGCCATTCCCCTACGGCTCGCGGTGAGGCCCTCGGCCTCCTCTTCCCCTCTCCGCCGCCTCGCCCCCGTGAAGACCGTGCCGCGCGCCCCGCCGTCCGCCTCTGCTCACTACTTCCCTCTCCTCCGTGCCTCCCTGCTAGCCATGCCTCCACGCGATGCCCCGCGCCGCTCCAGCCCGGCCGCCGCGTCTGGCTGCACCCTCGCACGCCTACGTTGGCCTGGCCCGCCCTACTGCAGCCTCATATGCCACGGACCTCGCCGCCGTCGCTGCCGGACATCTCCGGCCACGCCACCGCTACCGCTGGATGCGCCGCGATGCGGACGTTATAGAGAGCCCATCCACGCGCCCTGGGGTCGCCTGTACCGGGTCCCCAACGCAGCGCCGCTGCCACCTACTGCTCGATGCCTCCCTGACCACTGCCGGCGCCGCTCGCCGTGGTCCCGCGTGCCTCGCCGGACCAGGCTACGGCCTTCGCCCAATATCGGGCATCTGCGCCCGGTAGCCGAGCCCCGTTTAACCCCTTAGGCCACTGCCACCTGGGACCCGTGTCCCTCTTTTTCCAGAACGAAAATAAGAATAAAAATAAAAATGAGTAAAATAAAAATATAATAATTAATTAATTAACTTACTTAAACTAGTTTAATTAAACTTAATTAACCTAACTATCTAACTAAAACCAAGTAACCTATTAGTTAGGGTAAACAGACTATGACGAATGGGACCCACCCATCAGTTGACTGGTCAACGGTCAACTTTGACCACTGACGTCACGTTGATGTCACGATGACGTAATAATTCTTTTTTCGAATTAATTAAATTAAATTCAAAAAATGCATAAAACTTTGAAAATTAATATAAAGTAAACCGTACCTTGGATGAAAATACTTTCTACACGAAAGTTGCTCAGAACGACGAGACGATCCCGAATACGCAGTCCGTTCGTCCGCCACACCCCTCTAACCTATCGAACCCGCAACTTTCCCCCTCCGGCTCCTCTGCCCGAAAACACGAAACACCGGGAATACTTTCCCGGATGTTTTCCCCCCTTCACCGGTATCACCTACTACCGCGTTAGGGCACACCGAACACCGCGTATTGCCTTGTTATTATTTGTGATGCTTTGTTTGCTCTGTATTCATTATTTCTTCCCCCTCTTCTCTCCGGTAGACTACGAGATCGACGCTGATGCCACCGAGTTCGACTACGGAGTTGACGACCCCTCTCTCTTGCCAGAGCAACCAGGCAAGCCCCCCCCCTTTGATCACCAGATATCGCCTACTCTTCTCTATACTGCTTGCATTAGAGTAGTGTAGCATGTTACTGCTTTCCGTTAATCCTATTCTGATGCATAGCCTGTCATTGTTGCTACAGTCATTGATACCTTACCCACAATCCTAATTGCTTAGTATAGGATGCTAGTTTATCATCATTGGCCCTACATTCTTGTCAGTCTGCCTTGCTATACTATCGGGCCGTGATCACTTGGGAGGTGATCACGGGTATATACTATACATACATACATACTATACAGATGGTGACTAAAGTCGGGTCAGCTCATTGAGTACCCGCAAGTGATTCTGACGAGGGGGCTGAAAGGACAGGTGGCTCCATCCCGGTAGAGGTGGGCCTGGGTTCCCGACGGCCCTCGACTGTTACTTTGTGGCGGAGCGGCAGTGCAGGTTGAGACCACCTAGGAGACAGGTGGGCCTGGCCCTGTTCGGCGTTCGCGGATACTTAACACGCTTAACGAGATCTTGGTATTTGATCTGAGTCGGCTACGAGCCTATACGCACTAACCATCTACGTGGGAGTAGTTATGGGTATCCCGACGTCGTGGTATCAGCCGAAGCACTTCAGACGTCAGCGACGGAGCGGCGCGCGCCGAATTGGACTGGAACGCCACTAGGCTAGGTCTGCTTTCGGCCGCCCACGCAACGTGCAGGTGTGCTCAGGGCGATGGGCCCAGACCCCTGCGCGCTTAGGTTTAGACCGGCGTGCTGGCCTCTCTGTTGTGCCTAGGTGGGGCTGCGACGTGTTGATCTTCCGCGGCCGGGCATGACCCAGGAAAGTGTGTCCGGCCAAATGGGATCGAGCGTGTTGGGCTATGTGGTGCACCCCTGCAGGGAAGTTAATCTATTCGAATAGCCGTGATCTTCGGTAACAGGACGACTTGGAGTTGTACCTTGACCTTATGACAACTAGAACCGGATACTTAATAAAACACACCCTTCCAAGTGCCAGATACAACCGGTGGTCGCTCTACCTCAGGGAAATGAGGAGAGGATCGCCGGGTAGGATTATGCTATGAGATGTTACTTGGAGATGCTACTTGGAGGACTTCAATCTACTCTCTTATACTTGATGCAAGACGAAGGTGACCAGAAGCGTAGTCTTCGACAGGATTAGTTACCCCCCTCTTATTCTGGCATTCTGCAGTTCAGTCCACTGATATGGCCTCCTTACACATATACCCATGCATATGTAGTGTAGTTCCTTGCTTGCGAGTACTTTGGATGAGTACTCACGGTTGCTTTCTTCCCCCTTTTTCCCCTTTCCTTTCTTTCTGGTTGTCGCAACCAGATGCTGGAGTCCAGAAGCCAGACGCCACCGTCGACGACGACCCCTACTACACCGGAGGTGCCTACTACTACGTGCAGCCCGCTGACGACGACCAGGAGTAGTTAGGAGGATCCCAGGCAGGAGGCCTGCGCCTCTTTCGATCTGTATCCCAGTTTGTGCTAGCCTTCTTAAGGCAAACTTGTTTAACTTATGTCTGTACTCAGATATTGTTGCTTCCGCTGACTCGTCTATGATCGAGCACTTGTATTCGAGCCCTCGAGGCCCCTGGCTTGTATTATGATGCTTGTATGACTTATTTTATTTGTAGAGTTGTGTTGTGATATCCTCCCGTGAGTCCCTGATCTTGATCGTACACATTTGCGTGCATGATTAGTGTACGATTGAATCGGGGGCGTCACAATTTATATGTGAATCTTCTCTTCCCTTATTAATTCTTTCATGAGTTGCATCATTGACTAATGCTATGTTTGTCAATCTGTAATAAAATTTCCTACTTATACTTTTCCTTATGTGGTGTCATCACCTACCATAAGATTAGTATATGATCTTTTTGATTTATTTGCTTTCTTTTATTTATTTCCTTTCTCCCTTTTTTACTTTTATTTGCAACATGAAAGTGAAGAAAGCAAAAACTCAAACTAAACTTTATTATATATCTCGCACACGATTACAAGGACATATCACTAAGCAAACTCTCGAAAAGAAAGGACCGAACTAAACTTTTATTCATCTAAAGCAAAAGATAAAACTAAAATAAGTAAAGGCAAAAATAGATAGTGGGCTGATACAATACCGGGGCACCTCCCCCAAGCTTGGCGGAAGCCAAGGGGAGTGCCCATACCCGATACTCAATTGTCTTTTGGTGGTGAAGAAGATGATGGTGGTGGTGATGGCAATTGTGCCTTCAACTTCTTCAAATTGTAGTTGAGGAGAGAAACTTCCTCCTTTAAATCATCGACTTCCAGCTCCAGCTTCAAGATCTTGTCACATAAATCCACTTTGCTTTTATATCCCCAGGTTGAGGTAGAGGAACATCTTCCTCCACCGAGCTTGAATCATCGATCCTCATTAAGTGAGCATCCTCCTCATCATCTGTAGTTCGACCATAAGGAGATAGGTGCTCGTAGGTCTTTGGTTCAGCAATGAGATGTGAGACATAGCTTTCTCCATCAGAGTCTTGGGACGACATATTTTCAGAACTACGCAGAAAACAACAAGAAAGAAGAACATGAGATTTCTCTGTGATACGGTGGTTGACAGGTTCGGGAAGTATATATAGATTTTTATCTTGAGGAATAAGCAAACTAAAGAAAAGCGGAGTCCGGAAGGTGTCCCAGGTGGGCACAACCCACCTGGGCGCGCCAGGAAAGCCTGGCGCGCCCTGGTGTCTTGTGCCCACCAGGGTACGCTTCCCGGTAGTTTCTTATTTTCCTATTTTTCTAAATATTCCAAAACTGACAAAAAATATATTTGCGGATTTTTCAGAGTCCGTTTACTTATTGTATCACGTACCTCCTTATTTTCACGATTCTGGAGTGTTCCGGAAGGACTCTTTTATGTGTTCTTCCGATGTCAAAGTTTGGATAATATTACTTTCAACATTAATGGGCGTACCTGAGATATAATGTTTTATTCGTTTTCCATTGACAACCTTTGGGTTAGTACCTTCGGAATTATTTATTTTGATGGCTCCAGACCAATAAACCTCCTCAATAAAATAGGGGCCTTCCCATTTTGAGAGGAGTTTTCCTGCAAAGAATCTGAAACGAGAGTTGTACAAAAGAACATATTCTCCAACTTTAAACTCACGCTTTTGGATTCTTTTGTCATGCCATCTTTTAACTTTTTCTTTGAATAATTTTGCATTTTCACAAGCTTGGGTTCTCCATTCATCTAAAGAGCTAATATCAAATAACCTCTTTTCACCAGCAAGTTTAAAATCATAATTGAGCTCTTTGATGACCCAATATGCTTTGTGTTCTAACTCAAGAGGCAAATGACAAGCTTTTCCATAAACCATTTTATAAGGAGACATACCCATAGGATTTCTATATGCTGTTCTATAAGCCCAAAGTGCACCATCTAATATATTAGACCAATTCTTCCTGGACCTATTGACAGTCTTTTGCAAAATTAACTTTATTTCTCTATTGCTAAGTTCAACTTGACCACTAGACTGAGGATGATAAGGTGATGCAATTCTATGATTAACATCATACTTGCCAAGCATTTTACGTAAAGCACCATGAATAAAGTGTGAACCACCATCAGTCATTAAATATCTAGGGACTCCAACCCTTGGGAAAATAACTTCCTTAAGCATTCTAATAGAGGTGCTGTGATCATCACTACTGGTTGGAATAGCTTCTACCCATTTAGTAACATAATCAACTTATGTCGCTTAAAGCTATGTCGGTATTTCCCCAAAGAGGAAGGGATGATGCAGTACAGCGGCAGTAGGTATTTCCCTCAGGTATGAAACCAAGGTTATCGAACCAGTAGGAGAACCAAGCAACACAACGTAAACAAGCCCTGCACACAAATAACAAATACTTGCAACCCGACGTGTTAAAGGGGTTGTCAATCCCCTTCGGGTAACGGTGCCAGAAATTGGTGTGTGGACGGGAGAAAGTTGTAATAGATTGGATAAAGAGACCGCAAATAAAATAGAGTGCAGCAAAGTATTTTTGTATTTTTGGTTTAGTAGATTTGAAAATAAATGCAAGGAAAAGAGATCGCAAAGGCAAATAATATGAGAAAGAGACCCGGGGGCCGTAGGTTTCACTAGTGGCTTCTCTCGAGAAAAATAGCAAACGGTGGGTGAACAAATTACTGTTGGGCAATTGATAGAACTTCAAATACTCATGACGACATCCAGGCAATGATCATTACATAGGCATCACAAGATTAGTAGACCGACTTCTGCCTACATCCACTACTATTACTCCACACATCGACCACTATCCAGCATGCATCTAGTGTATCAAGTTCATGGAGAAACGGAGTAATACAATAAGAACGATGACATTATGTAGACAAGATCTATCTATGTAGAGATAGACCCCATTGTTTTATCCTTAGTAGCAACGATACATATGTGTCGGTTCCCTTTCTGTCACTGGGATCAAGCACCGTAAGATCGAACCCACTACAAAGCACCTCCTCCCATTGCAAGATAAATAGATCAAATTTGCCAATAAAAACCCAAATATCGGAGAAGAAATACGAGGCTGTAAGAGATCATGCATAAAAGAGATCAAAGAAACTTAATTACTTTCATGCAGATAAAAAGAGATAGATCTGATCATAAACTCAAAGTTCATCGGATCCCAACAAACACACTGCAAAAGAGTTACATCATATGTATCTCCAAGAGACCATTGTATTGAGAATCAAGAGAGAGAGAGAGAGAGAGAGGAAGACATCTAGCTACTAACTACGAACCCGATGGTCTACAAAGAACTACTCATGCATCATCAGAGAGGCACCAATGGAGGTAGTGAACCCCATCCGAGATGGTGTCTAGATTGGATCTGAACATATAATCTTCCACCAAATAAACCATATAGTAATCAACTACAAGATGTAATCAACACTACTAGTCACCCACAATCACCAATCTATAGTTCCGGAAACAAGATTGAACACAAGAGATGATCTAGGGTTTTAGAGGAGATGGTGTTGTTGAAGATGTTGATGGAGATTGCCCTCCCCAAGATGGGAGAGTTGTTGGTGATGATGATGACAATGATTCCCCCCTCCGGGAGGGAAGTTCCCTCGACGGAATCGATCGCTCCACCGGAGGGCAAAAGTTCTCCTGCCCAAGTTCCGCCTCGAGACGGGGGCACTTTGTCACGAATGACTTATATACCAGAAGATGAGCTGCAGAGGTGGGCCTGGGTGAGCATGACCCACCAGGGCGCGCCTGGGCTCCCTGGCGTGCCCAGGTGGGCTGTGACCACCTGGTGGGCCCCCTCTGGTAGTTATTTTCTCCAATATTCCTCAAATAATCCATGAAAAATCTCTGTGAATTTTTAGCTTGTTTGGAGTTGTGCAGAATAGGTGACCTAACATAGCTTTTCCAGGTCCAGATTTCCAGCTGCCGGAGTTCTCCCTCTTTGTGTATACCTTGCATATTATCTAAGAAAAGGCATTAGAATTACTCCTAAAAGCATTATTATGGATAAAAAAATTATAAATAACAGTAAGAAAACATGATACAAAATGGACGTATCATCGAACTATCCAGATTGCTACAGGCTGTTCTGTTTTTGACAGATTCTGTTTTCTATGTGTTGTTTGATTATTTTGATGAATCTATGGCTAGTATCCGGGGCTATGAACCATGGAAAAGTTGGAATAGAGTAGATATTACATCAATATAAATAAATAATGAGTTCACAACAGTACCAAAAGTGGTGATTTATTTTCTTATACTAACGGAGCTTATGAGATTTTCTGTTGAGTTTTGTGTTGTGAAGTTTTCGAGTTTTGGGTAAGGATTTGATGGACTATGGAATAAGGAGTGCCAAGAGCCTAATCTTAGGGATGCCCCGGAAGGCATCCCCTCTTTCATCTTCGTCTATTAGTAACTTTACTTGAGGCTATATTTTTATTCACCACATGATATGTGTTTTGCTTGGAGCGTCTTTTATGATTTGAGTCTTTGCTTTTTAGTTTGCCCCAATCATCCTTGCTGTACACACCTTTTGAGAGAGACACGCATGTATTGTGATTTATTAGAATACTCTATGTGCTTCACTTATATCTTTTGAGCTAGGCAATATTGCTCTAGTGCTTCACTTATATCTTTTTAGAGGACATCGGTGGTTTTATTTTATAGAAATTGATGAACTCTCGTGCTTCACTTATATTATTTTGAGAGTCTCTAAACAGCATGGTAATTTGCTTTGGTTATAAATTTAGTCCTAATATGATAGGCATCCAAGAGGGATATAATAAAAACTTTCATATAAAGTGCATTGAATACTACGAGAAGTTTGATTCTTTATGATTGTTTTGAGATATGAAGATGGTGATATTAGAGTCATGCTAGTAAGTAATTGTGAATTTGAGAAATACTTGTGTTAAAGTTTGTGATTCCCATAGCATGCACGTATGGTGAACCGTTATGTGATGAAGTCGTAGCATGATTTATTTATTGATTGTCTTCCTTATGAGTGGCGGTCGGGGACGAGTGATGGTCTTTTCCTACCAATCTATCCCCATGGGAGCATGCACGTAGTACTTCGTTTCGATAACTAATAGATCTTTGCAATAAGTATGTGAGTTCTTTATGACTAATGTTGAGTCCATGGATTATACACACTCTCACCCTTCCACCACTGCTAGCCTCTCTAGTGCCGCACAACTTTCGCCGGTACCATAAACCCACCATATACCTTCCTCAAAACAACCACCATACCTACCTATTATGGCATTTCCATAGCCATTCCGAGATATATTGACATGCAACTTTCCAACGTTCCGTTATTATGATACGCTCCATCATTGTCATATTGCTTTGCATGATCATGTAGTTGACATCGTATTTGTGGCAAAGCCACCGTTCATAATTCTTTCATACATGTCACTCTTGATTCATTGCACATCCCGGCACACCGCCGGAGGCATTCATATAGAGTCATATTTTGTTCTAAGTATCAAGTTGTAATTCTTGAGTTGTAAGTAAACAAAAGTGTGATGATCATCATTATTAGAGCATTGTCCCAGTGAGGAAAGGATGTTGGAGACTATAATTCCCCCACAAGTCGGGATTAGCCTCTGTACGAAAAAAAAGAGGCCCAAAAAATGAGAGAACTATCGGTGCACAAAAGGAGGGGTCCTATTTTGTACCCCTTTACTTGTGCGCGGGCAGTTGGAGCCGCGCCTGCGGCCACACCTAGCGGGGCAGAGGAAGGAAGAAAAGTCACAGGACAACCAGAACAATGCCAAGCCAGAAACACGAAGAGCAGAGGGGCAAGGTGGACTCCCACGGCAAGGCCCTTGCCGAGGCAGCCTCTGCAGCCCCGGCAAGAACCTTGCCAGGGCATCTTGCCCAACACCAACATCACAGCCACCCTTGAGCCAGAGAGTTCTAACGCCATCGACAACATTGGAACCAAGGCTCGGGAAGTGCATGCATGGTGGCATGAAGATCTTTGTGGAAACCAGAAGCACACAAGACTAGATGATGACCAGAAGACGACGATCCTTGGCAAGATCCTTGCCAAGGATACCCAAGAGACCCCCGGTAAGACCTTTGCCGGGGATGACCAAGATGATACAGAGAGACCCTTGCCGGGGCCCCGGCAAGACTCTTGCCCGAAACATCCTCGGGGCCGCAGCAAGGCCCACGTCTGCCAAGACTCCACCGCCGTTCCCATGCAGCTGCCAGCCCACCAGCTAGACATGCGCCCGCGTGGCAACGTGAGGCCTCTAGGCCGACTTGACAAGCACCTGCGTGGTGGCATGCAGATCTTCGTGAAGATTCAGCCACCGCACCAACTCAGCAGCCAGCTAGTGTGGTGCTACATGCCTCGTCAGTTCGGACGCGCATCAAAGCCAGGCCAGGCGGTGACAGCTGGGAAGAGCTTCCTTGCCGTCCCCGACAAAGTGAGAAGGGCACGTCGGCAGCGCATTAAATGTGTTTTGTCCTACAGTACCAGGAGATAGACTCGGCCACTCTATAGCTTTCCACCTCCTGTGTGCCACTGTGGCAGCCCCTTTGGCTATAAAAGGAGGCCCGCGGCGTACTGAGGGAGGATTCGGATTTTTTGGACGACGCACGCATCGTAGCTAGTTCAAGAACTCAAGAACACTCAAATATGCACCAAAGCAGGACTAGGGTATTATGCATCCTCGCGGCTCGAACCTGGGTAAACGATCCTCGTGCTGGCTTCTAGACTCGCTCTTTGCACAACCACCTGCCTGCCAACTGTAGCAAAAAGGGACCCCAGTGATCCCATAGGTGTCGTTTCCCCCGACATCTCTGGCACACCAGGTAGGGGGCGCACGGTTGTGGAAATCTGGATTGAAGGTTAGAACACCGATTTCATCATCACCATGGCCCCCAAGAGAAAGGGGATCACGACAATCGGTTTGTCCGGGGCCGGCCCGTCTATGCCAGTGTGAGAAGACGGCCGGGTACCCATGGATGGGGCCGAAGACGTGGCCCGTGAACGTCCACAACATTCTGGTGTTCGGAGACAGGCGAGCGGTGTTGTACGAATCCAAGACGACGAGCCGCGCGCCACTGGGTCCGGGGGCGGGGCCGTGCTGCCCACGGGCGGCGCAGCAGCCTCTATGGCACCCCAGCTGGCGCCCGCGTCGCACCCTTCCCAGGCCGCGCGCGATGAGCAACACCGTGATGCCGGAGCCCTCGGGCACCACCGTGGAAAGAGCCCTATGTGCCACTCGCAGGACGAACCAGGCCGGCGTGCGTGCTCAGACGCCGGTGCAGGCGGCACGCGACCGCGAGACCATGACCGAGCCCCTTCCAACCCGGCTAGAAGTCGGAGCGCATCACGGTCTATGTAGATCTTGCCGCCGCCTATGCCAGCAGAAGCGCTGGCGTGCGTGCAGCTGCTCCTCGACTCCCCCCCGCTATGGAGAAGCTCGACGAGTGGAGAGCCACCATTCGAAGCCTTGTCAGCTTCTCCAACAAGGACGAGCCGCTTCCAGCGGGACCCTCACACTAGCGTCCTGATGAGCCGATGCATGCTGGTGGTGGTGGTGGTGGGGAGCTAGAGACGTTGCGACCACGATGCACTCTCCCCCGCCGCGACCGCAACAACAGCCACCGGCCCGTCGACCCGACGTCTGTGACAACGTTTCCACCGCGTCGTCCGACCCGCGAGCCCTCCGCGACCAACGTCAAGTCCTTCGGGAACGAGCCCAGGAAGACGCTCAAACTACCATCGAATGACAATGGGAGACACGCCATCAGTCAGATCAGCGTGTGGGGCCTACTATGGACCACCCGGCGCCGGGGGCCCCTGGCGACCTGCCTTACGAGGTGGGTTGTCCAGCCTTTACGCGAGAGCTGCGGCAGTTCGAGTGGCCCTCCCACCGCACGTTCAAGCCCGATGTTGGTGAGAAGTACAATGACAAGACCCACCCGTCGGAGTTCCTCAACATCTACACCATCGTGATGCAAGCTGCTAGAGCCCGCGACGACAAGGTGCTTGCCAATTACTTCCCGTTGGCACTCAAACCCAACGTCATGTCATGGTTGATGCACTTGCCAGTAGATTCCATTTCTTCTTGGTCGGATTTGTGTCATGAGTTTGTTGGATCCTTCACTGGAGGCCACCAAGCTCATGGCCAAGCAAGAGATTTGCACATCATCCCCCAGAAGGAAGGAGAAAACCTGCGCAAGTACATACAAAGGTTCAGCCGAGTGCAGTACAACATCCCAGATGTTCACCCCCGCAGTTATCAGCACATTCCATTAGAATGTGCGCAACCGCAGGATGCGCGAGGAGTTGGTGATGAACAAGGTCAAGGATGTGGCCGAACTTTATGTTCTGGCCGATAGATGTGCTCGAGCCGAAGAGGGGAGGAAGTACCCCGACGAGGATGCCGATGCGGAAACTGACTCCACAAACAAAGACACCGCCGCTGCGACGAAGAAGGGCCGGCGCAGCAACAGGAAGTGCAAGGGCAAGACTGTGCTTGCCGCTGAAGGATCCGGTGAGCTCAGCACCGCCAAAAAGGCCAAGGCTAACGACCCCGACAAGGAGGTTGCCGGGTGCGCTGCCTGCTTGGCCCTGGCGGCTGCCGGCAAGCCAGGAGGCTTCGACAAGCAGTACTACAAGATCCACCGCACCAAGGTCCATGATCTCCAGAACTCCCAACAAGTTGAGATACTTGTTGAGAAGTAGAAGGCTGAATACGAAAGGCGAGACAAGGAGAAAGGTCAGGATGGTGCTGAGGGATCCGGCAAGAGGTGTGGCGGCCAAGGGGGTTGCCACAGCAAAGATAACCAACAAGAGAGGCCTGCGCAGGGCCGCGACAAGAAAGAGGAGGATGATGATCATGACGAGGATGACGAGTACGGTGAGCAAGAGGTCCAGAAGGCTACAGAGGCCATGTGCATCGACTGTGGCACCTCGCTGCACACCTCAAACCGCCAGCTGAAGCAGTGGGCACGTGAGGTCACTGCGGCAGAGCCGTCGTTCGATGTCCAGAAGCCCCTGAAGTGGTCCCACACACCCATCGTTTTTGACACCGAGGATCACCATGATCGCACAACTGCGGTCGAGTGTTTGCCGTTGTTGGTCTCGCCAACAATATGCAACCTCAACGTGACCAAAGTGCCGATTGACGGTGGGGTGCTACCTCTTGAGCACTGCGTTGGTTTTCCCCGAAGAGGAAGGGATGATGCAGCAAAGTAGCGTAAGTATTTCCCTCAGTTTTTGAGAACCAAGGTATCAATCCAGTAGGAGGCTACGCGCGAGTCCCTCGTATCTGCACAAAACAGATAAATCCTCGCAACCAACGCGAATAAGGGTTGTCAATCCCTACACGGCCACTTACTAGAGTGAGATCTGATAGATATGATAAAGATAATATTTTTGGTATTTTTGTGATAAAGATGCAAAGTAAAATAAAGGCAAAGTAAAAAGCAAAGGAAATAACTAAGTAGTAGGATATTAATATGATAAAGATAGACCTTGGGGCCATAGGTTTCACTAGTGTCTTCTCTTGAGAGCATAAGTATTCTACGGTGGGTGAACAAATAACTGTTGAGCAATTGACAGAATTGAGCATAGTTATGAGAATATCTAGGTATGATCATGTATATAGGCATCATGTCCGAGACAAGTAGACCGACTCCTGCCTGCATCTACTACTATTACCCCACTCATCGATCGCTATCCAGCATGCATCTAGAGTATTAAGTTAAAAACAGAGTAACACCTTAAGCAAGATGACATGACGTAGAGGGATAGACTCATGCAATATGATGAAAACCCCATCTTGTTATCCTCGATGGCAACAATACAATACGTGCCTTGCTGCCCCTACTGTCACTGGGAAAGGACACCGCAAGATTGAACCCAAAGCTAAGAACTTCTCCTATTGCAAGAAAGACCAATCTAGTAGGCCAAACCAAACTGATAATTCGAAGAGACTTGCAAAGATAAGCAATCATACATAAAATAATTCAGAGAATATTCAAATATTATTCATAGATAGACTTGATCATAAACCCACATTTCATCGGTCTCAACAAACACACTGCAAAAATAAGATTACATCGAATAGTTCTCCACAAGAGGGGGGGGGGACATTGTATTGAGATCCAAAAAGAGAGAAGAAGCCATCTAGCTAATAACTATGGACCCATAGGTCTGAGGTGAAATACTCACACTTCATCGGAGAGGCTATGGTGTTGATGTAGAAGCCCTCCGTGATCGATGCCCCTTCCGGCGGAGCTCCGGAACAGGCCCCAAGATGGGATCTCATGGATACAGAAAGTTGCAGCGGTGGAATTAGGGTTTTGGCTCCGTATCTGATCGTTTGGGGGTATGTAGGTATATATAGGAGGAAGGAGTATGTCGGTGGAGCAACAGGGGCCCACGAGGGTGGACGGCACGCCGGGGGGGGGGGGGGTAGGCGCGCCCCCAACCTCATGGCCTCCTCTTTTGTGTCTTGACGTAGGGTCCAAGTCTCCTGGGTCTTGTTCGTGGAGAAAATCACGTTCCCGAAGGTTTCATTCCGTTTGGACTCCGTTTGATATTCCTTTTCTTCGAAACCCTAAAACAGGCAAAAACAACAATTTTGGGCTGGGCCTCAGGTTAATAGGTTAGTCCCAAAAATAATATAAAAGTGGATAATAAAGCCCAATAATGTCCAAAATAATAGATAATATAGCATGGAGCAATCAGAAATTATAGATACATTGGAGACGTATCAAGCATCCCCAAGCTTAATTCCCGCTCGTCCTCGAGTAGGTAAATGATAAAAACAGAATTTTTGATGCGGAGTGCTACTTGGCATAATTTTAATGTAATTCTTCTTAATTGCGGTATGAATATTCAGATCCAAAAGATTCAAGACAAAAGTTCGTATTGACATAAAAATAATAATACTTCAAGCATACTAATTAAGCAATAATGTCTTCTCAAAATTACATGGCCAAAGAAGGTTCATCCCTACAAAATCATATAGTTTAGTCATGCTCCATTTTCGTCACACAAGAATGCTCTCATCATGCACAACCCCGATGACAAGCCAAGAAATTGTTTCATACTTTAGTAATCTCAAACCTATAAACTTTCACGCAATATATGAGCGCGAGCCATGGACATAGCACTATGGGTGGAATAGAATATAATGAGGGGGGTTATGTGGAGAAGACAAAAAGGAGAAAGTCTCACATCAATGAGGCTAATCAATGGGCTATGGAGATGCCCATCGATTGATGTTAATGCAAGGAGTAGGGATTGCCATGCAATGGATGCACTAGAGCTATAAATGTATGAAAGCTCAACAAAAGAAACTAAGTGGGTGTGCATCCAACTTGCTTGCTCACGAAGACCTAGGGCACTTGAGGAGGCCCATTGTTGGAATATACAAGCCAAGTTCTATAATGAAAAATTCCCACTAGTATATGAAAGTGACAAAACAAGAGACTCTCTATCATGAAGATTACGGTGCTACTTTGAAGCACAAGTGTGGAAAAAAAGGATAGTAGCATTGCCCCTTTTTTTATTTGGCCCTTCCTCTTTTTTTGGGACAATGCTCTATTAATGATGATCATCACACTTCTATTTATTTACAACTCAATAAGTACAACTCGGTACTAGAACAAAGTATGACTCTATATGGATGCCTCCGGCGGTGTACCGGGATATGCAATGAACCAAGAGTGACATGTATGAAAGAATTATGAAAGGTGGCCTTGCCACAAATACTATGTCAACTACATGATTAT
The DNA here is from genome assembly GCF_018294505.1 of Triticum aestivum. NCBI lineage: Eukaryota > Viridiplantae > Streptophyta > Magnoliopsida > Poales > Poaceae > Triticum > Triticum aestivum. The sequence goes on from NC_057800.1 coordinate 97,989,281, forward strand.
GCTAAGCAATATGACAATGATGAATGTGTCATGATGAATGGAATGGTGGAGAGTTGCATGGCAATATATCTCGGAATGGCTATGGAAATGCCATAATAGGTAGGTATGGTGGCTGTTTTGAGGAAGATATAAGGAGTTTTATTTGTGAAAGAGCGTATCATATCATGGGGTTTGGATGCACCGGTGAAGTTTGCGCCAACTCTCAATGTGAGAAAGGGCAATGCACGGTACCGAAGAGGCTAGCCAGGATGGAAGGGTGAGAGTGCATATAATCCATGGACTTAACATTAGTCATAAAGAACTCACATACTTATTGCAAAAATCTACAAGTCATCAAAAACCTCGGTACTACGCACATGCTCCTAGGGGGATAGATTGGTAGGAAAAGACCATCGCTCGTCCCCGACCTCCACTCATAAGGAGGACAATCAAATAACACCTCATGTTTAAAATTTGTTACATAACGTTTACCATACGTGCATGCTACAGGACTTGCAAACTTAAACACAAGTATTTCTCAATTTCACAACTACTCAACTAGCACGACTTTGATATTATTACCTCCATATCTCAGAACAATCATCAAGCATCAAACTTCTCTTAGTATTCAAAACACTCTTAAGAAAATTTTACTAAGTTTGAATACCTACCATATTAGGATTTTAAGAAAATTACCATGCTATTTAAGACTCTCCAAATAATCTAAGTTAAGCATGAGAGATCAATAGTTTCTATAAAACAAATCCACCACTGTGCTCTAAAAGATATAAGTGAAGTACTAGAGCAAAACTATATAACTCAAAAGATATAAGCGAAGCACATAGAGTATTCTAGCAAATTCCAAATCATGTATGGCTCTCTCAAAAGGTGTGTACAGAAAGGATTATTGTGGTAAACTAAAAAATAAAGACTCAAATCATACAAGACGCTCCAAGCAAAACACATATCATGTGGCGAATAAAAATATAGCTCCAAGTAAAGTTACCGAAAGAAGTAGACGATAGAGGGGATGCCTTCCAGGGCATCCCCAAGCTTTGACTTTTAATTGTCCTTAGATTATCTTGGGGGTGCCATGGGAATCCGCAAGCTTAGGCTCTTTCCACTCCTTGTTCCATAATCCATCAAATCTTTACCCAAAACTTGAAAACTTCACAACACAAAACTTAAAGTAGAAAATCTCGTGAGCTCCGTTAGCGAAAGAAAATAAAGGACCACTTCAATTTACTGTAATGAACTCATTATTTATTTATATTGGTTTTATACCTACTTTATTACAACTTCTCTATGGTTTATAAACTATTTTACTAGCCATAGATTCATCAAAATAAGCAAACAACACATGAAAAACAGAATCTGTCAAAAACAGAACAGTCTGTAGTAATCTGTAGCTAGCGCAAGATCTGGAACCCCAAAAATTCTAAAATAAATTTATGGACGTGAGTAATTTATCTATTAATCATCTTAAAAAATAATTAACTAAATATGGCTTTCCAAATAAAAATGGCAGTAGTTCTCGTGAGCGCTAAAGTTTCTGTTTTTTACAGCAAGTGTAACAAGACTTTCCACAAGTCTTCCCAACGGTTCTACTTGGCACAAACACTAATTAAACACAAAAAACACAACCAAAACAGAGGGTAGATAAATTATTTATTACTAAACAGGAGCAAAAAGCAAGGAATAAAAATAAAATTGGGTTGCCTCCCAACAAGCGCTATCGTTTAACGCCCCTAGCTAGGCATAACAAGCAAGGATAGATCTAGGTATTGCCATCTTTGGTAGGCAATCCATAAGTGGCTCTCATAATAGATTCATAAGGTAATTTAATTTTCTTTCTAGGAAAGTGTTCCATGACTTTCCTTAATGGAAGTTGGAATCTAATATTTCCTTCCTTCATATCAATAATTGCACCAATCGTTCTAAGGAAAGGTCTTCCAAGAATAATAGGACATGAAGGATTGCAATCTATGTCAAAAACAATAAAATCTACGGGCACATAATTCCTATTTGCAACAATAAGAACATCATTAATTCTTCCCATAGGTTTCTTAATAGTGGAATCCGCAAGGTGCAAATTTAAAGAGCAATCATCAAAATCACGGAAACCTAACAAATCACACAAAGTCTTTGGAATCGTGGAAACACTAGCACCCAAATCACATAAAGCATAGCATTCATGATATTTAATTTTAATTTTAATAGTTGGTTCCCACTCATCATAAATCTTTCTAGGGATAGAAACTTCCAATTCAAGTTTTTCTTCATAAGATTGCATCAAGGCATCAACGATATGTTTAGTAAACACATTATTTTGACTATAAGCATGAGGAGAATTTAGCATGGATTGTAACATGGAAATACAATCAATCAAAGAGCAAATTTCATAGTTAAATTCCTTGAAATACATAATAGTGAGTTTAGCAATATCTAGGGTTTTAATTTCTTCAATTCGTCTTTTATCAATTTTAGCATCAAGATCAACAAATTCCGAATTCTTGGAACGCCTTCTAGGTAAAGGTGGATCATGTTCAGTCCCATCATTATCAAGATTCATATTGAAAAACAAAGATTTAATAGGGGACACATCAATAACTTTTAGATCTTCATCATTATTTTCATAGGAACTAGAAGAACACACTCTTATAAAGGCATCTTTCTTAGCACGCATCCTAGCGGTTCTTTATTTGCACTCATCAATGGAAATTCTCATGGCTTTGAGAGACTCATTGACATCATGCTTAGGTGGAATATATCTAAGTTTCAAAGAATCAACATCAAGAGTAATTCAATCAACGTTCCTAGCCAAATCATCAACCTTAAGCAATTTTTCTTCAATCAAAGCATTGAAATTCTTTTGCGAAGTAATAAATTCTTTAATATTAGATTCAAAATCAGAGGGAATCTTATTATAATTTACATAAGAATTGTTGTAGGAATTACCATAATTATTAGAGGGATTACTAGGATAAGGCCTAGGGTTGAAATTTCCTCTATACGCGTTGTTACCAAAATTGTTCCTACCAACAAAATTCACATCCATAGATTCATTATTATTCTCAATCAAAGTAGACAAGGGCATATCATTAGGATCAGAAGAAACACTCTTATTAGCAAATAATTTCATAAGTTCATCCATCTTTCCACTCAAAACATTAATTTCTTCTATCGCATGCACCTTTTTATTAGTAGATCTTTCAGTATGCCATTGAGAATAATTAACCATAATATTATCTAGGAGTTTAGTAGCTTCTCCTAAAGTGATTTCCATAAAAGTGCCTCCCGCGGCCGAATCTAAAAGATTTCTAGAAGCAAAATTCAATCCGGCATAAATTTTTTGTATAATCATCCACAAATTTAAACCATGAGTAGGGCAATTACGTATCATTAGTTTCATTCTCTCCCAAGCTTGTGCAACATGTTCATGATCAAGTTGCTTAAAATTCATAATATTGTTTCTAAGAGAGATGATCTTAGCGGGAGGAAAATACTTAGAGATAAAATCATCTTTGCACTTATTCCATGAATCAATACTATTTTTAGGCAAAGATGAAAACCAAGCTTTAGCACGATCTCTAAGAGAAAAAGGAAATAGCTTCAATTTAACAATATCATTATCCACATCTTTCTTCCTTTGCATGTCACACAAATCAACGAAGCTATTTGGGTGGGTAGCGGCATCTTCACTAGGAAGGCCGGAAAACGGATCTTTCATGACAAGATTCAGCAAAGCAGTATTAATTTCACAAGATTCAGCATCGGTAAGAAGAGTAATCGGAGTGCTAATAAAATCATTGTTGTTGGTATTAGTGAAGTCACATAATTTAGTATTATCTTGAGCCATCATGACAAGCAAGCAACTAACACACAAGAAAACAAAAAGCAAGCGGGCAAAAAGAGGCAAATAGAGAAAGAGAGGGAGGATAGAGAGAGAGAGGGCGAATAAAGCGGCAAGGGTGAAGTGGGGGAGAGGAAAACAAGAGGCAAATGGAAAATAATGTAATGCGGGAGATAAGGGTATGTGATGGGTACTTGGTATGTTGACTTTTGCGTAGGCCTCCCCGGCAACGGCGCCAGAAATCCTTCTTGCTACCTCTTGAGCACCGCGTTGGTTTTCCCCGAAGAGGAAGGGATGATGCAGCAAAGTAGCATAAGTATTTCCCTCAGATTTTGAGAACCAAGGTATCAATCTAGTAGGAGGCTACGCGCGAGTCCCTCGTACCTGCACAAAACAAATAAATCCTCGCAACCAACGTGAATAGGGGTTGTCAATCCCTACACGGCCACTTACAAGAGTGAGATCTGATAGATATGATAAAGATAATATTTTTGGTATTTTTGTGATAAAGATGCAAACTAAAATAAGGCAAAGTAAAAAGCAAAGGAAATAACTAATTAGTAGGAGATTAATATGATAAAGATAGACCCGGGGGCCATAGGTTTCACTAGTGGCTTCTCTCAAGAGCATAAGTATTCTACGGTGGGTGAACAAATTACTATTGAGCAATTGACAGAATTGAGCATAGTTATGAGAATATCTAGGTATGATCATGTATATAGGCATCACGTCCGAGACAAGTAGATCGACTCCTGCCTGCATCTACTACTATTACTCCACTCATCGACCGCTATCCAACATGCATCTAGAGTATTAAGTTAAAAACAGAGTAACGCCTTAAGCAAGATGACATGATGTCGAGGGATAGACTCATGCAATATGATGGAAACCCCATCTTGTTATCCTGGATGGCAACAATACAATACGTGCCTTGCTGCCCCTACTGTCACTGGGAAAGGACACCGCAAGATTGAACCCAAAGCTAAGCACTTCTCCTATTGCAAGAACGATCAATCTAGTAGGCCAAACCAAACTAATAATTCAAAGAGACTTGCAAAGATAACCAATCATACATAAAAGAATTCAGAGAAGATTCAAATGTTATTCATAGATAGACTTGATCATAAACCCACAATTCATCGGTCTCAACAAACACACCGCAAAAAGAAGATTACATCGAATAGTTCTCCACAAGAGAGGGGGAGAACATTGTATTGAGATCCAAAAAGAGATAAGAAGCCATCTAGCTAATAACTATGGACCCGTAGGTCTGGGGTGAACTACTCACACTTCATTGGGGAGGCTATGGTGTTGATGTAGAAGCCCTCTTTGATCGATGCCCCTTCTGGTGGAGCTCCGGAACAGGCCCCAAGTTGGGATCTCATGGATACAGAAAGTTGTGGCGGTGGAATTAGGGTTTTGGCTCCGTATCTGATCGTTTGGGGGTACGTAGGTATATATTGGAGGAAGGAGTACGTCAGTGGAGCAACAGGGGGCCCACAAGGGTGGAGGGCGCGCCTGGGGGGGGGGAGGTAGGCGCTCCCCCTACCTCGTGGCCTCCTCTTTTGTGTCTTGACGTAGGGTCCAAGTCTCCTGTGTCTTGTTCATTGAGAAAATCACGTCCCCAAAGGTTTCATTCCGTTTGGACTCCGTTTGATATTGCTTTTCTTCGAAACCCTAAAACAGGCAAAAAACAACAATTCTGGGCTGGGCCTCCGGTTAATAGGTTAGTCCCAAAAATAATATAAAAGTGGATAATAAAGCCCAATAATGTCCAAAACAGTAGATAATATAGCATGGAGCAATCCAAAATTATAGATACGTTGGAGACGTATCATGGGGCCGGTTTGAACTTGATCTCACCCGCTGTGATCAAGAAGCTGCATATTCCTGATGGAGACCTCGAAGAGACGGGCATGTTTCAAGTGGTGAATCCGAGAAGGAGCCAGCCTAAGGGTAAAATCATGCTGCCCATTATGTTTGGAGGCGAGCTGAACTATAGGACGGAGAAGATCGTCTTTGATGTCGCTGAGATCCCCTTGCCATAAATTGGGATCCTTGGCCGCCCAGTGCTGGCCAAGTTCATGGTGGCATCCCACTACGCCTACAACACGTTAAAGATGCCGGGGCCGCTGACCATCACCACCTCCCCTCCGACAAGAAAGAAGCACTCATTTGCGCTGATCAACTTTACCGAGAGACAGTTGCAGCAACTGCCGCGAAGACACTTGCCCCTGCCGCCAAAGCTCCAGGGAAGAGGAAGGCCGGCAAGACCCCTTCTGGCAAGACCTCCTCTGGCGAGACCTCTTGCACCCACTCCGGCAAGCACACCTCTTCGGAGTGCTGCACTCCCATTGAGGGCGTGCCAGAGAGCTCCGCCGGCAAGAGTAAGAAGTCCAAGGCTGCACCACCAGAAACCAAGAAGGTGTCCGTCAAGGAGGACGGCACGGGTGAGGCTTTCACCATAAGTTCCACCCTCTACAGGAAATAGGAAAGCACGCTCGCTGCCTTCCTGTGGGCGAATGTCGATGTGTTTGCATGGCAAACATCTGACATCCCCGGCGTTCCCAGGGAGGTGATTGAGCACCATCTTGCTGTCTGTCCTCATGCGCGGCTCGTCAAGCAAAAGGTCAGGAAGCAAGCTTTGGAGCGACAAGAGTTCATCATACAAGAGATCAGGAAGTTGGAGGCGACAGGCCTAGTTAGAGGAGTACTCCACCCCACGTGGTTGACCAATCCAGTGGTGGTGCTAATGCAAATGGGAAATGGAGGCTGTGTATTGATTACACAGATATCAATAAAGCTTGTCCAAAGGATCCTTTCCCCTTGCCACACATCGACCATATTGTGGACTCCACTACCGGGTGTGACCTGCTGTCATTCCTCGATGCCTATTCAGGGTACCACCAAATCTTCATGATGAAAGAAGACGAAGAGAAGACCGCGTTCATCACCCCATGTGGTACGTACTGTTTTGTACGGATGCCTTTCGGGTTGAAGAGCGCCAGTTCGACGTTTGCCCGAGCGGTCCAAATTGGTTTTGAGCCCTAGCTACATAGAAATATGGAAGCCTATATGGATGATATAGTGGTCAAAACCAAGGACAGGGCCACGTTCATACAAGACCTAGAAGAAACATTTGCAAATATGTGTAAGATCAACCTCAGGCTCAACCCAGAGAAGTGCGTGTTCGGTGTCCCGTCCGGCAAACTTCTTGGGTTCTTTGTGTCTCAGCGTGGAATTGAAGCAAATCCCGACAAGATCAAGGCGATCGAACAGATTGAAGCACCGAAGCGGGTCAAAGACGTCCGTAGGCTCACCGGCTGTGTTGCCGCCCTGAGTAGATTCATCTCCAAATCTGCTGAGCATGCCCTCCCCTTTTTCAAAGTTTTGAAAAAGGCGGGTCCATTAAAGTGGACTTAGGAGGCAGATGCTGCACTACAAGATTTGAAGAGGTATCTCTCCTCCACGCCGATACTAGTCACGCCCAAACCGCAAGAGCCGTTGCTGCTATACTTGGCAGCAACACATCAAGTGGTCAGTGCCGTGCTGGTGGCCCAGAGGGAACTTGAGGAAGAGGCAGCGGTAACAGCGGAGCCAACGGGTGGCAGGCCGGGGCTATCCCCGGCAGGGTCTGATGCCGGCAAGACAGAACCCCCGACGAGGCCCGACCCCAGCAAGGCGGGGTCTGAGGAGATAAGCAAAGTAGGACAGAAGAAGAAGATGGTACAACACCCAGTCTATTTTGTCAGTTCCCTCTTGCAGGGGCTAGGTCAAGATATTTTGGTATGTAGAAGTTACTTTTCAGCCTCCTCATGGCCTCAAGGAAGTTGCGCCACTATTTGCAAGAACATGAGATCACCGTCGTCACACGCCTCTCGTTGCAACAAATTTTGCACAACCCAGATGCGACTGGGAGGATTGTGGAGTGGGTGTTAGAGCTGTCGAGCTTTGGCCTCAAGTTTGAAAGTACTTCCACGATCAAGAGCAGAGCCCTGGTGGAGTTCATCGCAGAATGGACCGCAACGCCTGACAAGGAGATTCAAGAGACCACCCTCCCCGGCAAGGAGACGAGCCGTGAGTGGATTATGTACTTTGATGGAGCTTTCTCACTCCAGGGTGCTGGTGCCGGCGTATTGCTCATCGCGCCCACCGAAGAGCGCCTCAAGTACGTAATGTAGATGCACTTTCCCCTGGTAAAATCAATGAATAACACAGCGGAGTACGAGGGGTTGTTGGCCGGTCTCAGGATCGCGGTAGACCTTGGAATCAGAAAGATCATCGTCAGAGGTGATTCGCAACTCGTTGTCAAGCAAGTAAAAAAGGACTACCAAAGCCCGTTGATGGAGGCCTATGTGGATGAAGTGAGCAAGTTGGAAGAGCGATTTGACGGATTGCAAGCGGAGCATGTTCCCCGAGCGGAGAACGACATTGCCGACGACCTGTCAAAGCATGCTGCCCTGAAGTTGCTTGTGGAACCAGGTACCTTTGTGCTTCAGCTAACTCACCCATCCGTTGAACCATCAGCAGGACAGAACAAACGAAGGAAGGCGGGCCCCGTCAAGTACTTTCCCGCTGAGCTCCCAAGAGCCCCTGGCAAGGACGTTGCTGGGAGTCCCAAACTTCCTGGAGGGTAGCAACCCTCGGCAGGGCCTCACGACCTGGCCATAGAAGCAGCTGCCCTTACGGCCGAAGATGAGCCTTTAGTCCTTGCCGTCGAGCCCTAGGCTCCGGCATGGGCGCAGCCCACCATTCATTTCCTCCAAACAGGAGAGCCCCCCGAGGAGCAGGAAGAAGCAGAGAAAGTAGCCCGTCGGTCCAGCATGTACCAGTTCGTGGATGATGTTCTTTATAGGAGAAGACCGAACGATATGAAATTGAAGTGCATTCCTCGAGAGGACGGACTAAGGCTGTTGGTAGAGATACATGGAGGTATGTGTGGCTCCCACATAGGGTCAAGGGCTCTTGCCGACAAATCGTTCCGGCAAGGTTTCTTCTAGCCCACCACCCTCCAGGATGCAACTGCGCTAGTAACCGAGTGTGAAGTGTGCCAGTTCCATTCAAAGAAGCTCCATCAACCCACGCAAGCTCTTCAGACAATCCCTCTTTCCTAGCCATTTTCGGTCTGGGGACTCGACATACTGGGCCCCTTTTCCCGTGCTGCCGGGGGCTTTGAGTACCTGTACATTGCGATCAACAAGTTCACAAAGTGGCCAAAAGTGGAGCCAGTGAGAAAGGTAACAGCACAGTCAGCCGTCAAGTTCTTCAAGGGACTACTCTGCCATTTCGGGTTACCGAACAGAGTCATCACCGACAACGGCACGCAGTTCATGAGTCGCACCTTCATGCAGTACATTCAAGACCTTGGTAGCAAGGTCTGTTTTGCTTCTGTTGCCCATCCCAGAAGTAACGGCCAAGCTGAGAGGGCGAATGCGGAAGTGCTGCGGGGCCTCAAGACCAGGACTTTTGACAAGCTGCACAAGTGCGGAAGGCGCTAGATTGATAAGTTGCTAATCAGGATGACACCAAATCGAGCCACTGGCCAGACACCCTTTGCCCTGGTATACGGGGCAGAAGCAGTTCTCCCCACTGAACTCATATACGGGTAACCTCGAGTGCTCGCTTATGATGAGCTTGAGCAAGAGCAGTTGCACCAAGATGATGCGACGCTCCTTGAGGAAGATCATCTTCGGGCTGCTGTGCGAGCCGCTCGATATCAGCAGGCCTTGCGCCGCTATCATAGCTGCAAGGTTCATGCCCGAAGCCTTGAGGAAGGCGACCTTGTTCTTCGGCGAATCCAATCCCCCAAGAATCCAAACAAGTTGACGCCGAAGTGGGAAGACCCTTATCGGGTAATACGAGTCACCAGGCCTAGCGCGGTCCACCTAGAGACCAAAGATGGCATTTTGGTGAGCAACTCCTAGAATATTGAACATCTTCGCAAGTTTTACCCCTAAGGCGCGGTTGTTGGGAGCCCCGGCAACCCCCGTTTCATAATAGCCTTGCCGCCGAAGCTTGTATCCCTATGTATGGAGCCAAGCGCAGATCCTGTGCGCAGTCAGGGAAGAGGAATCCCTTAGTATGTATAGTTTCCTGTCAATTTCCATGTTTGTGTATATACGTATATGCATGCTTTTCCAGGGTACTGTACTACTTTTTGATTCCAATAAATGTTAGTGAACCACCGAGGTTCCATGCTTTTGTCCTCACTTCTTTCCAGTCATGACAAAGACACGCGATCTCGCCAAGGACCCTGCTCCGGCAAGAAGTTGAGAAGACCGCCCGGCACAATGGTCCCCGGCAAACCAAACAGATAAAGTTTACCTCTTGCCCATTCGTATTTGTAACCTATAACTTGTGCATTAGAACAGCTCTCCACTCGTCTTTAAGGACTCGGGGGCTCCCATTTCTGACTCGAACGCTGCTTCGGTCAGAATGGTCGTGGTGACCCTTGTCAAAAAGAGGTGGACGGGGGGCTGGGCCCTTTGTTTGTAACCCGGCAGATGTGATTCTCTGGCAGGCGCAAGGGGCGCCAGCAAGGTGGCTTGCCGGAAGGACTCGTTTATTTACACTAAGAAGGCATTTCGCCTCCGCACGAACGTACACGTGCACGAGTTACCGGCAGGACTAGACTTTTTCATTAATATGCTGATGCAAGTACGAAGGTTACATGATACAAGCATGGGTTCAAGAGATTACATTATATAGAAATTAAGATTTGGCAAGTGCCTACAATTTAAGGAAAAAGATAGGTTCCCCGTGATCTCCATTCTTGCCCCTTTCCTCCCAGGTGCGGCAGGTGAAGGCAAAAAGAGAACGGCGGGGAGCGCGCCGATGGAGAGCTTGACGAGGAAGACCCTCGGTAGGGCGCAGGGCCGAGGTAGGGGGCGGCACAGTCGGTCGGAGTCGGAGTCGACGTCCTCCCGCTGGACGCCCTCGTCATCGGTATCGCTGTCCTCCTCATCACTCCCGCTCGAGGAGGAGGGTTCGCCATCAGAGGAGCTCTCCGCACAACACCTCAAGCGAGTTCCCAAGAGCCCGAAGACCTTGACAGAGAGTAGGCCATCCTCCATCAATTTAAATTGAAGGACGAGCCCCTCTGACAAGCTATGGGCACGGGCGAAGGTCTTCCATCCACGGCAGAGATACATAACGTGATGGGCTGGGAAGTCGATGTCGACCTGCATGCTGCCATTCCCGCAGCCCCTCATGTGCAGCCTCAGAGCCTGAGGCGGATCAAGCTCCATCTCCCGAGCAAACGGAGTGGGGAGACGAAGACGTCCATGCACTGGACCATGCAGCCTGACATAAAACTCGTGGGGCTGGTCTCCGACATGGCCCTCCATTGGAAGGGCCGCAGGCGGAGGTGAAGCCGGTGCGGCGCCCCATCCTCCTCCTCCTCCCCGAGCGCCACAACGGCCTCGACCTTTCCACCTCCCTCTCCCTCTCGGGGCCGGCTCCGCCGCCATGAGCTCTGGGAAGGAAGGGCGCGCTATCGAGCGGAGGCCCTTGTCGCCACCGTCGAAGCACCAGCACGCCCTCTCACCATGATGAAGGGAAGAAAGGAGTCAAAGCTGAGGAGATGAGCGCTGAAGGATCGAAGGACGCCATCCCACTCCCTTTCTCCTTATAAAGGGGTGGGGCCGAGGCTCGGCCGCCCCGCTCGACCAATCCGGCCGCCAAGGGGCGCGGGGAATTGGGACCGACCCGCTGCTCCAATCAGCGACGACCCAGTTTCCCGCCTCCGCGTCCGCCACCGACCCTCCTCGGGGCATGAAGGACACATGGCAAGTGAACCGGAATCAAGAGGACGATTGAAGCAACCACATTCCACCCCATGACCGTGGGGCGCGGGCACCTTGACGGCCGCGGCCCGACCGAGTCCACTTGGTAAATGAGCCGCGCCCCTGCATTTTCGTCCCCTTTTTATGGGGAAGGCGCGGGCCACCTCTTTACCATTTACTGCGATGTGACACATGGGGGCAGCAACCGCCCCACGCATGACCGGCCCCCACGTCGTGCATTCAACACAGGTCATGGGGAAGTGCGGCGGGCGAGGGAGTTACGGCAGTAAAACTCGGCCCCGCATGCCCGCTCACCGTTTTGGGCCTAGCCCAACAACGCGTCGCGCTTATGTATGGCCCAGGCCCGAGGGCTCCTATCGGTGAACAAAAGGAGGGGTCCTATTTTGTACCCCTTTACTTGTGCGTGGGCAGTTGGAGCCGTGCCTGTGGCCAAACCTGGCGGGGCAGAGGAAGGAAGCAAAGTCACGGGATAACCAGAACAAGCCAAGCCAGAAACACGAAGAGAATAGGGGCGAGGTGGAATCCCCCGGCAAGGCCCTTCCCGGGGCAGCCTCCGCAGCCCCGGTAAGAACCTTGCCGGGGCAACTTGCCTAACACCAACATCGCAGCCACCCTTGAGCCAGAGAGGTTCGACGCCATCGACAGCATTGGAACCAAGGCTCGGGAAGTGCATGCATGGTGGCATGACGATCTTTGTGGAAACCAGAAGCACACAAGACCAGATGATGACCAGAAGACGACGATCCTCAGCAAGATCCTTGCCAAGGATACCCAAGAGACCCCCGGCAAGACCTTTGCTGGGGACGACCAAGACGCCGCGGCAAGACCCTTGCGGGGCCCTAGCAAGACTGTTGCCGAAAACATCCGTGGGGCCACAGCTAGGCCCACGTCTACCAAGACTCCACCGCCATTCCCATGCAGCTACCAGCCCACCAGCTAGGCAGGCGCCTGCGTGGTGAAGTGCGGCCTCTAGGCCAACTCGACAAGCATCTGCGTGGTGGCATGCAGATCTTCATGAAGATTTCGCCACCACACCAACTCAGCAGCCAGCCAGCGTGGCGCTACACACCTTGTCAGTTCGGATGTGCGTCAAAGCCAAGCGAGGTGGCGACAGCCGGGACAAGCTTCCTTGCCGTCCCCAATAAAGTGAGAAGGGCACATCGGCAGCGCATTAAATGCATTTTGTCCTACAGTACCAGGAGATAGACTCGACCACCGTATAGCTTTCTACCACATGTGTGCCACTATGGCAGCCCCTTTGGCTATAAAAGGAGGCCTGCGGCGTAATGAGGGAGGATTCAGATTTTTTGGACGATGCACGCATTGTAGCTAGTTCGAGAACTCAGGAACACTCAAATATACACCAAAGCAGGACTAGGGTATTACGCATCCTCGCGGCCTGAACCTGGGTAAACGATCCTCGTGTTGGCTTCTAGACCCGCTCTTTGCACAACCTCGCGCCCGCCAACCGTAGCAAAAAGGGACCCCAGTGATCCCATAGGTGTCGTTTCCCCTGACAAAGGCCCAAATAAAAAAATAAATGAGAGAAAAGAGAGAAGGGGCAATGCTACTATCCTTTTACCACCCTTGTGCTTCAAAGTAGCACCCTGATTGTTGGGGATATTACTACCGGGCATAAACCGGCCTACCTGGGCCGGGTTAACTCTATCAGTAGTTCAAAGGTGTTAAAACCCAAAGAGGCAGATAAAGGCCCAGGGCCCGTAGTCGGTTTACAACCTGTAGCCGTACATCAGCTTTGTGCATATACTTGTAATATAAGTTAGGAACAAGGAGAGACCAACCCGGATACGAGTATGAACCGGTGTTGGGACTCTCTGAACCGCCAGGCGTCACCCATGTATATAAGGGGACGACCCGGCGGCGGTTCAAGGACAGACAACAACTCGAGACATAGGCGAAGCTTATTTGCTCCCTAGTCATCGAAACACCCATCAATTCCATCACAACTAGAGGTAGGCTTTTACCTTCATTAAAGGGGCCGGACTAGTATAAACTCTCTTGCGTCCTTGTGTCCGCTTTAACCCCTTCAAGCTAACCCGTAGCGGTGGCTCCACGACTAAGTCCTTTCTCTAGGACAACTGCCGTGACAAAACCACGACAGTTGGCGCCCACCGTGGGGCTATCGCACGATTGTTTCCGGTTCTTGGAGGGCCGCTTTGAAGGACTAGAGGGCTATGATGTAGGCCGGATGACTAAGAGTCGTCGCGGCAGGCTCTACATCGACGATGCAGGCTGGGGCCCTGAGGCCGGCTCAATTGAGTACGGGTACCGGGTCCCCTTTGGTAGCATTCACGTTTTCATTGGTAAGATCGGTGAACCGGGCCCTGAGCCGGACATCTGCACCGACGTCGTCGAGACGGCTCAGCGTGCGCAATCCGCCCGGGTTAAACCGGCCATGAAGCGTGCCTTCGTGGGAGTCATCCATGGAGGAAGTCATAAGGACGGATCGGGATTTCGCTGGGCGACTGTCATTTGTTCCGGTGACGTATCTTCGACCGGAGAAACCGAATCTCTTTATCAGTTACAAGATGGCTGGATTAGGAGCTGTTCCGATGGCGACAGTATTCCGGACCCCTCTGATCTGCCCAACCGGGTTGGAATATTCATGGCTGGAACACAAGCAGCGCTTCATTCTTCGACAACTGCGGCAACGGTTTCTGGTTCAGCAGCAGCAACGGCCGCCGGGGTAGGAGGCCCTGTGCGCCCGCCGGCTCAGGTTCTATCAGAGCTGTTTGATGCGTTGGTTGTGCTTATGGCGGAAGTTAATCCGCTAGATCAGGACGTTCACAACACGGAGATTGCAAAGGTAAAGGAACAGATCACCCATGCCAAGGCGGATCTGGCGGCTGAGGACACCAGGATGGCCGCAGAGCGGGCCACTTTAGACGCACAGGCCTATAGGCTTATGTTGGATCAGAGCGCGTCGCATGAAGTCATGAGGAGGAAGCACCGGTCCCGCTTACCTACGGTTTTCGAGGCTAGAGACCTTTTCAACACTCCAGGACCAAGAGCCAGTAATCCGCCGGAGGGGAACCGGGAAGAAGCCCCTGGGACCGGTGCACCGGTTCAGCCCTGTCAGATGGACCCGCCTCATCAAAACACCGTTATACCTCGGGATGCTTTAACACCTCCGGGTCACTACTCCAACCCAATGGACAATCTTGTTGCCGCTGCTGCACGACTGGAGGCCATTCCAGTTGAAGGTGACTCGCTGCAAGCAGTAGAGACGCGACGGGTCAAGGAACCTCTAAGGACAGCTTTGGCCCAACAGGAGGCGTACTCGTACAGCCGCGACCGAATCCACTCGACCCACCGTCCAAGCCGGAGCTATAGCAGACATATGGATGAACCAGCAGTGTCGAGTAATGAACGACATGGAGCACCCCGTGGTAACAACCCGACGGGTAGTGCTGATGATGCTCAGGAAGTGGTGAACTGGGCCCGAGCGCGTAGGGAGGCCGAGTTAGCCACACAGCATCAGGCTCGGCAGCTCACGCCGGTTCGTCCAACCATTTCAATCGAGCCTGGTGTTACTTCTAGTTCTTTGGGGGTGCCTTGCTGTAGCGACCCGACTCGGTAAGAGTCGAAGTCTCTGTGCTTACCGTGCTAGTCCCTGGATCGACTTGCTAGCACACACAGTACTCGATGAAATAACAGAAATAACACACATCTCTTTATTACATCGATAGTCCAGGAGCAATACATTTATTACCAAATAGGGCATAGAGCCAATAAACAAATACTACGGAAGCAAAGTAGTAAATGAGTCCAACTCCACGAGCAAGGTTGAGTGTAGAACATCGACCTATAGCACCTTAATCCTCGTCGGATATATCTGCAACGTGATAAGTTGCAGCCATATAGGTCAGTACATTGAATGTACTGGCAAGTCACATCATAAGTGTAATGAACCTACTTGTACATGCAATTTGGCTGGTGGAAAGCTCTAAGTCTAATTTTTGCATAAAGCTAGTTTTTCCCTATTAGAAAAGATGTTATTCTACTACTACACATTTGCATAGGATGAGTTGGCAAACCCAACTCCATCCGTTCCCAAGTTTCATTTAAATCCCAACTGTTTAATTAAAGGTGAGGAGATCTCCCAGCATTTTCACTACTAGAAGCTCAAGATGTCCGTACCGGGGACACGGCTAATCGATTAGGTTGACACTCTGCAGAGGTTGCGCACTTTTCCCCACAAGACTCGACCACCTCCATGACCGGAAGATCGAGACATAGTCTTTCGAAAATGCTCCCCCTTAACCCACGGATAGGCCGGTACACCTACATCCTTCTACATCTGCTAGCCCATCCCGGAAGGGGTCACACTAACTACTCAACTAAGCCAGAGCCCATATTGGCTTGTGGCTGCACACGTAAGCTTCTAGACATGAGAATACGATTGATCTCTTTGAGCCTGAGCGGACGGTCCACTAGTGGTGCACCACCATGGATTTCCCATGCGTGCCCCACTGTACTTCGCCACCATTCCATCAAGTTTCCGCCCAGGTAGTTCATTAATTATCTTAGGTCCTACTTACTACATTGTTACTCATACTTTACAATGTTCACTCCCCAATCCACGTCTACTTAGCGAAGCAACATAATGTAAAACGATGGCGACAATGTCATATGGTTCAGACCTACCTCAATGAACTACTGGGTGAAAAGCATAGTCATGCGGCATCAATTCCTACCATGCAGCCCTACCGCAAAGAACTAAGTGCATAATAAAAACATAGGTAATGAAACATGATCAAGATGCAACTTGCCTTGGTACTGCTGGTTGAACTCTAAAGACTGAAAATATTCTGCTTCGCACTCCGGGCAATCTATCGCAAAGGGGATAAACAAACATAAACAAACATTCAAGAGAACCAAGAAGAACATGCAAAGCAAAAGTCTCGGAAAAACCAAATGAACAAACATCACACTTAACTAGCATGAAAAATATTTCTAGATGCAAAACAACATAGGCCTATGGTTCAAAGAGTGATGTGAACTATAGTGAGTACTATGCATACTAGTAAAAATATTAATGGGCAAATTCTAGTGTGTGAAAAATTATTGTGACAAAGGTCCAGGTGATAGGGTTTGGCTACGGTGACAAAGTGCAAAAAGAATCAACTTAATCGGAGTTACGGTTTGGGAGATATGGCCATTTGAAGTTCGAATTCAAATCTGAATAAATTCAAATTTGAATCTGTCAAAAGTTTTCAAAAAGGATACCACTGGATAGATCTAAACAATACGAAGAATTTGCCGCTGGTTTCATCGAGTTTGGATCTACGGTTAAAAAGTTGTGGCTACGCGAAGTTTAGGGACTAATCTGCTAATTACAGGGACTAAACAGAGAAGAAAACCCTCGCAAACAAGTCCCTGGCCACGTGGTGGCTCGTGGCTGGCCGAGCAGCGTCCGCTGCGGAGGCTATACGGCGAACGGCCGCTAACTAAGAAAAACAGTGGCGGCGGCTAACTAAAGAAAAAACCGACGCTCGGTTTAAATAAAACCGGCCGGTCTAAGGGAACCGCGGTTAACCGCGTACCTCTTCGCAAAATAAAAAAAACGAACCTAATATAATCTGGGCCGTGCATGCTAGATCGAACGGGCGAGGGTGGGGTGGTGGCTCGCAGTGGGTGGTGGTGATGGCCGGCGACGATGAAGATGGCGGCGCGGCGTCAGTGACGGAGGGGGCGGCGGCTACGGCGGTCCTCGGCGTCGGGGAAGAAGACGGGGAGGTCCGGCACGGCGTCCGCGATCCGCTGGTGGGGTTGGCGGGCGGCGGGGTGGTCGGCGACGAGCGTAGGGAGGCGGCGGCGTTCGGAACTCCGGTGAGGACGCGGCACGTCGGGGCGTCGTCTCCGGTGGTCCCTAAGGGCAAAGAAAAATGTCAAACGGATGCTCATCGACCCGGGCAATGTTTTGGTGAAGAAGAACAAGGTCGGGGCGGTTTACTGGCGGCGTTTTACTCCGGCAAGGAAGCTCCGGCTCCGGCGAGATCCAAAGCAGGAGGGCGTCGACTACGGGTATTGTGAGGCGAAACGAGATGGCGAGATCGACAGAGGGGGTCCTGGCCATTATATAGGCGAGGGCAGAGGGCTCGGGGTCGACGGATAAGCGTTATCCGCGAGGGCTTCGCCCGGCGGTTGCGGGAGCGCGGCGGCGGGCTCATCCGAGCGGGGCAAGCGGGAGGTTGGGGACGAGCTGACGAGCGAGGCCCGCCTGGCAGCGGCAGTGAGAGGAGGCGAGCGAGGGCGGCGCGGAGCGGTCGACTGATGGGGGGTTTCTGGCGCGCGGGCTCTGGGGCGCTGGCCTTGGGCCAAATGGCCAGCTGGGCCGGTTGGGGCGCTCCTGGGCCGAACCCAGTTTCGGTCCAGGCTGCGGTGAGTGTGTGCGTGTGTTTTTTTTTAAACAGAACACTAAAGTGGTCATAATTAATTCAAAAGAATTAATAAAAACACCACAATAATTTATAAAATAACTATGCAATATTTAAAGCCTAATGAACATTAACTTAAACACAGAACATTTTGAAAATATTTCCTAATGCAATTAATGCACTTTTTGCAGATAAAAAAAATACCAAATAAACTCCAAAACTTCAAATAATATTCAAATACAATTTCCCACGCTTTTATATTTTGAGGAAGTCATCTTATCCCCTCTCATTTGTTTTTCTTGAGTGGAAAATATTATTTGAATATTTTTTTTAAAACTCCAAAAATGCAAAGAAATATGATATGCTTTGAATGATTCTATTAACATCCGAATTTAATAAAAATTGGGATGTTACAAACCTACCCCCCTTAAGATGAATCTCGTCCTCGAGATTCGGGTTGGCCAGCAAAAAGGTGTGGATGGTCCTGCCTGAGATCTTCTTCTCTTTCCCAGGTAGCTTCCTCCTCGGTGTGGTGACTCCACTGAACTTTGCAGAACCTGATGATCTTGGTTCGAGTGATCCTCTCTGCAGTCTCAAGAATCTTAATAGGCTTCTCCTCATAAGTCAGATCGCTCTCTAACTGAATTGCCTCGAGTGGCACTGTATCCCTCAAAGGAATATCCGCCATCTCTGCATGACACTTCTTCAGCTGGGAAACATGGAACACATCATGAACTCCTGTCAAAGCCTCTGGTAATTCCAACTGGTATGCAACCTCTCCTCTGCGTTCCAGAACTCTATATGGTCCCACAAATCGTGGTGCTAACTTTCCTTTGACTCCAAATCTCTTAATACCTCGAAGTGGAGACACTCGAAGATATGCTCTATCTCCCACTTCATAGATCACTTCCTTGCGTTTAGCATCAGCATAGCTTTTCTGCCTTGACTGGGCTATCTTAAGTCTGTCACGAATCAACTTGACCTTCTCCTCTGAATCCCTGATCAAATCAGGTCCAAATAATTTGCGATCTCCAACTCCATTCCACATCAAAGGTGTCCTGCATTTCCTGCCATACAATGCCTCGAAAGGGGCCATCTGCAAACTGGCTTGGTAGCTGTTGTTGTACGAGAACTCTGCGTAGGGTAAGTTATCATCCCAACTAGACCCATAGTCTAGCGCACAAGCTCTCAGCATGTCCTCCAGAATCTGATTGACTCTCTCTGTCTGCCCATCAGTCTGTGGATGGAAGGCTGTACTAAACTCTAGCCTGGTACCCAAAGTTTCATGCAACTGATTCCAAAACTTTGAGGTAAACTGTGTTCCTCTATCTGATACGATGCTCCTCGGAACTCCATGCAGACATACAATCCTGGTCATATATATCTTTGCCAGCTTAGCACTTGTATAGGTGGTCTTCACTGGAATGAAGTGAGCAACCTTGGTCAAACGATCCACTATCACCCAAATGGAATCATAACCTGAACGGGTCCTGGGTAACCCCGTGATAAAGTCCATACCAAGTTTATCCCATTTCCAATCAGGTATTGGCAACGGCTGAAGTAAACCTGCTGGTTTCTGATGCTCTGCCTTTACTCTCTGACATACATCACATATTGCCACATACTCGGCAATCTCTCTCTTCATACCGGCCCACCAAAAACTTTCCTTCAAGTCCAAATACATCTTGGTGTTGCCTGGGTGTATCGAATATGGTGAGTCATGAGCCTCCTGAAGAATCAACTTCCTGATCTCTGGATCATTGGGTACACAAATCCGTTGCTCAAACCATATGGTTCCATTTTCATCCTCACGGAATCCTTTTGCTTTCCCTTTTCTCATCATTTCCTTTATCTCAGCAATACCTTGGTCCAACTTCTGGGCTTCTCTGATTCTTCCCAACAAGGTGGACTGTACCTCGAGTGCGGCAACATAACCTCTTGGAACTATTTCTAACTGAAGGTCTCTAAGCTCATCACATAACTCCTGAGGTAAATCTCCTGCTGTAAGGGTGTTAACGTAACTCTTACGGCTCAAAGCATCCGCCACAACATTGGCTTTTCCTGGATGATAATGCAGACTCATGTCATAATCCTTTATAAGTTCCAACCATCTCCTTTGCCTGAGATTCAACTCCTTCTGCGTGAAAATGTACTTCAAACTCTTGTGATCCGTGTAAACATCACAACGATTCCCAATAAGATAGTGTCTCCATGTCTTGAGTGCATGCACAACGGCTGCTAACTCCAAGTCATGCGTGGCATAGTTCAACTCATGAGGTCGAAGCTGTCGTGAAGCATAAGCTACAACTTTTCCCTCCTGCATAAGAACACCTCCAAGTCCCTGACGTGAAGCATCACAATACACCTGAAAGTCCTTGTGTATGTCAGGTAGGATTAGCACTGGGGCTGTAACCAAACGCTTCTTCAACTCTTGAAAACTGGCTTCACACTCTTCAGTCCAAACGAACTTGGTGTCCTTCTTCAACAACGTTGTCATGGGCCTTGCAATCTTAGAGAAATTTTCAATAAACCTCCGGTAATATCCTGCAAGTCCAAGGAAACTGCGAATCTCGCCAACTGTGGTGGGTGCATTCCATTCTGTGACTGACTCTACCTTGGTAGGGTCCACTGCAATCCCTTCACCTGACACAACATGTCCAAGGAATCCGACTTCCTTGAGCCAAAACTCACACTTGCTGAACTTGGCATAAAGTTGATGTTCTCTGAGCTTCTCCAGAACCAAGCGCAGATGTTCAGCGTGTTCCTCCTCATTCTTGGAGAAAACCAATATGTCATCAATGAATACCACAACGAACTTATCCAAGAACTCCATGAACACCTTGTTCATCATGCTCATAAAATAGGCAGGGGCATTAGTCAAACCAAAGGACATGACTGTATACTCATAAAGCCCATACCTTGTAGTAAAAGCTGTCTTGGGTATATCCTTCTCACGGATCTTCAATTGGTGATAACCCGATCGAAGATCGATCTTGGAGAAAACACTAGCTCCTTCTAGCTGGTCAAACAAGTCATTGATCATCGGTAGGGGATACTTGTTCTTGATGGTCACCTCGTTCAAAGAGCGGTAATCCACACACATCCTTAAGGTTCCATCCTTCTTCTCTACTAAGAGTACCGGGGCTCCCCAAGGTGATGAACTCGGGCGAATATACCCTTTCTCTAGCAACTCCTTAATCTGTTTCTTGACTTCCTCCAAATCATTAGCGGGCATCCGATACGGCCTCTTGGAGATAGGTCCTGTACCTGGCAGCAACTCAATCAAAAACTCAATCTCCCGATCTGGCGGCATACCTGGTAACTCCTCCGGAAATACATCGGGATAATCCTTCACCACTGGTACTTCTTCCTGGACAACTCCCGTAAGAGAGTTCACCTGAGTCCTCTTAGGCTTAGGCCTGGATACATACTTGATCCTCTTCTTCTCTGGGGTGGTGAGAAAAATCGATCTACTAGCACAATCGATGGTCCCCTCATACTTGGACATCCAATCCATCCCTAGGATTACATCCAACCCTTGTGACTCTAGTATGATCATATCCGTAGGGAAAACATGTCCCCCTATGTTCAAAGGCAACTGGAAACATCCCTGACTAGCCATAGACTCGGCTCCTGGGGAACTCACTAGAATGGGTGCCTTAAGAGCTACGGTAGGCAACTTATGTCTATCCACGAATCCCCTCGATATGAATGAATGCGATGCACCAGTGTCAAAAAGAATGAGTGCTGGAAATAAATTAACCAAGAACTTACCAATCACTGCGTCAGGCTGTTCATAGACCTCTTCCACATTGACATGATTCACATGCCCCTTAGTGAAAGGATTAGGCTTCTTGCCTCCAGAATTCCCATTGCCATTTCCATTTCCATTCTGCGCCTCAGGACACTCATTGGAGTAGTGCCCTGTCTTCTTGCATTTGAAGCAAGTGATGTGACTCAGATCTTTCTTCATTGGTGTAGAAGAGTTGAAATGCTGCTGGTTGCCATTCCCTCCATTGCCATTTCCATGCTTGTGACCATGGTGGTTGTGTCCATTTCCTCCATGCTGAATGTGGCCTCCATGGTTATGATGATTCCCTCCAAACTTGCTAGTTCCTGATCCAGAACTTCCTGAGTACTGGCTATAGCGGGGTTTTTGTTGAACTCCGGAGTTATACTTCCCATGACCGTACTTTCTCTTACGATTCTCCATCAGCTGGTGCTTGCCCTCGAGAATGGTAGCCTTATCAACCAACTCCTGATAGTTCGCAAAGGTCACCACAGTCAACTGAACTCCCAACTCATCGTTTAGTCCCTCCAGAAACTTCTCCTGCTTGGCTGCATCAGTGGCCACGTCCCCTGGTGCATAACGGGCCAACTTACTGAACTCCTCAGCATACTGGGATACCGTGCGTCCTCCCTGGCGCAAGCTGCGGAACTCCTTCTTCTTCAGACTCATGGCTCCAGCTGAGACATGAGCAGTGCGGAATGCCTGCTGGAACTGAGTCCAAGTCACATTCTCCAAGGGGTATGTGGTGGTGTAGTTCTCCCACCAAGCAGCGGCCGGGCCATCCAGCTGATGGGCGGCAAACTTCACCTTCTCAGCATCATTGCATCCTGCCGTGGCTAGCTCCCTTCCTATCTTGCGGAGCCAGTCATCTGCGACGATTGGCTCCGTGCTGCTGGAGAACACGGGTGGTTTCAGCCTCAGAAAACGGGTAAGACTATCAACTGAGGGTGGCGACGGTGGGTTGTTGTTGTTCTGGTTCTGGTTCTGAATGAGCATCTGCATAAGAGCATTCTGCTGCTGGATCAATTGCGTGAGCTCCGGCGGAAAGTTGAATTCGGGGTCACGTCTTGAAGGCATCTGATGGGTTTAGAGTGGATGAGAAGTCAGAAGAGAATAAGGCCTAGGGAGTAAAATCATACTACCCATATGCACATGATAGCAATAAAACTTCAAATCACTCCAATTCAATTTCACTCAAAGGGGTTCACATGAACAATCAAACCTAAGGTAAGCCATGTCACAAGATTTGACAAGGTCTGACAAATGAAATAAAACTAATCGGATAACGAAATCAAATTTCTAACTCTCTTGGTGGTATAAAATCTAACTCTCGTCGGATGAAGACCAGTCAACCATGTTGACATCAGGTGTCCTTGCATCACTGTCGGTGTCATCATCTCTAAGCTCATCACCCTGGTCCTTGTCCTGGCTGACATAGGCACCATACGAGTGATCCTCCTGAATGTTTTCTCCCTCATCCAGCTTCTCCTCGGCCTCCTCAAGCTCAAGCTTCAGATCGTCGATCTTCTCCTGTAGTGCGTCCAGCTCTCCCTCATGCTCGATGCGAGCGTCTTGGAGTTCCTCCTCGAGATCGGCCTTGCGAGTCATGAGGTTCTTGATGACGATCATGTTGTCAGACAGCTCCAGCTCCATCATACGAATGTGATCCTCCATGTCCTGGATATGGGATGCTATCGTCTCGTCCTCCAGGGTACGCACCACATCTCCTTTTGCGTCACGGCGTCCGTACATCACGAAGGAGGTCCTCTTGAGGTCTTCGTCATACTCCTCCCGAATGCGTCCGAGAGCAATGTGAGCAGCGATGCCCCTGCCCAAGCCCCATGTTGCAGTATCCACATGGAAATCAATGGGCTTGGTGCGGTTTCCGAGGATGCGTCCAGGGATATGGGCATCGATCCTCCAACATGTCTCCTCGGGCAGGGTGGCGGTGAAGGTTCCAGTGAATGTGGGAAGCCCAATCTTCAGGTGCTTCACGATCTTCACCAGCTGCCGTCCAAAAGGCATGGTCTCATCGGGCTGCTCAAACTCGACAATGGCGGACGACATCTAAATTTTGAAAGAGGGAAGAAATTAGTACAGAAGTAAAGAAGGTACGAGACCAAAGGATATATAGGGAAAGTGAAAAATAAAGTTTTATCCTATGGCTTTTCCATTTTCTAGGGTCGCGTCCTACAGTCAACGTGTGCTCTGATACCATCTTGTAGCGACCCGACTCGGTAAGAGTCGAAGTCTCTGTGCTTACCGTGCTAGTCCCTGGATCGACTTGCTAGCACACACAGTACTCGATGAAATAACAGAAATAACACACATCTCTTTATTACATCGATAGTCCAGGAGCAATACATTTATTACCAAATAGGGCATAGAGCCAATAAACAAATACTGCGGAAGCAAAGTAGTAAATGAGTCCAACTCCACGAGCAAGGTTGAGTGTAGAACATCGACCTATAGCACCTTAATCCTCGTCGGATATATCTGCAACGTGATAAGTTGCAGCCATATAGGTCAGTACATTGAATGTACTGGCAAGTCACATCATAAGTGTAATGAACCTACTTGTACATGCAATTTGGCTGGTGGAAAGCTCTAAGTCTAATTTTTGCATAAAGCTAGTTTTTCCCTATTAGAAAAGATGTTATTCTACTACTACACATTTGCATAGGATGAGTTGGCAAACCCAACTCCATCCGTTCCCAAGTTTCATTTAAATCCCAACTGTTTAATTAAAGGTGAGGAGATCTCCCAGCATTTTCACTACTAGAAGCTCAAGATGTCCGTAACCGGGGACACGGCTAATCGATTAGGTTGACACTCTGCAGAGGTTGCGCACTTTTCCCCACAAGACTCGACCACCTCCATGATCGGAAGATCGAGACATAGTCTTTCGAAAATGCTCCCCCTTAACCCACGGATAGGCCGGTACACCTACATCCTTCTACATCTGCTAGCCCATCCCGGAAGGGGTCACACTAACTACTCAACTAAGCCAGAGCCCATATTGGCTTGTGGCTGCACACGTAAGCTTCTAGACATGAGAATACGATTGATCTCTTTGAGCCTGAGCGGACGGTCCACTAGTGGTGCACCACCATGGATTTCCCATGCGTGCCCCACTGTACTTCGCCACCATTCCATCAAGTTTCCGCCCAGGTAGTTCATTAATTATCTTAGGTCCTACTTACTACATTGTTACTCATACTTTACAATGTTCACTCCCCAATCCACGTCTACTTAGCGAAGCAACATAATGTAAAACGATGGCGACAATGTCATATGGTTCAGACCTACCTCAATGAACTACTGGGTGAAAAGCATAGTCATGCGGCATCAATTCCTACCATGCAGCCCTACCGCAAAGAACTAAGTGCATAATAAAAACATAGGTAATGAAACATGATCAAGATGCAACTTGCCTTGGTACTGCTGGTTGAACTCTAAAGACTGAAAATATTCTGCTTCGCACTCCGGGCAATCTATCGCAAAGGAGATAAACAAACATAAACAAACATTCAAGAGAACCAAGAAGAACATGCAAAGCAAAAGTCTCGGAAAAACCAAATGAACAAACATCACACTTAACTAGCATGAAAAATATTTCTAGATGCAAAACAACATAGGCCTATGGTTCAAAGAGTGATGTGAACTATAGTGAGTACTATGCATACTAGTAAAAATATTAATGGGCAGATTCTAGTGTGTGAAAAATTATTGTGACAAAGGTCCAGGTGATAGGGTTTGGCTACGGTGACAAAGTGCAAAAAGAATCAACTTAATCGGAGTTACGGTTTGGGAGATATGGCCATTTGAAGTTCGAATTCAAATCTGAATAAATTCAAATTTGAATCTGTCAAAAGTTTGCAAAAAGGATACCACTGGATAGATCTAAACAATACGAAGAATTTGCCGCTGGTTTCATCGAGTTTGGATCTACGGTTAAAAAGTTGTGGCTACGCGAAGTTTAGGGACTAATCTGCTAATTACAGGGACTAAACAGAGAAGAAAACCCTCGCAAACAAGTCCCTGGCCACGTGGTGGCTCGTGGCTGGCCGAGCAGCGTCCGCTGCGGAGGCTATACGGCGAACGGCCGCTAACTAAGAAAAACAGTGGCGGCGGCTAACTAAAGAAAAAACCGACGCTCGGTTTAAATAAAACCGGCCGGTCTAAGGGAACCGCGGTTAACCGCGTACCTCTTCGCAAAATAAAAAAAACGAACCTAATATAATCTGGGCCGTGCATGCTAGATCGAACGGGCGAGGGTGGGGTGGTGGCTCACAGTGGGTGGTGGTGATGGCCGGCGACGATGAAGATGGCGGCGCGGCGTCGGTGACGGAGGGGGCGGCGGCTACGGCGGTCCTCGGCGTCGGGGAAGAAGACGGGGAGGTCCGGCACGGCGTCCGCGATCCGCTGGTGGGGTTGGCGGGCGGCGGGGTGGTCGGCGACGAGCGTAGGGAGGCGGCGGCGTTCGGAACTCCGGTGAGGACGCGGCACGTCGGGGCGTCGTCTCCGGTGGTCCCTAAGGGCAAAGAAAAATGTCAAACGGATGCTCATCGACCCGGGCAATATTTTGGTGAAGAAGAACAAGGTCGGGGCGGTTTACTGGCAGCGTTTTACTCCGGCAAGGAAGCTCCGGCTCCGGCGAGATCCAAAGCAGGAGGGCGTCGGCTACGGGTATTGTGAGGCGAAACGAGATGGCGAGATCGACAGAGGGGGTCCTGGCCGTTATATAGGCGAGGGCAGAGGGCTCGGGGTCGACGGATAAGCGTTATCCGCGAGGGCTTCGCCCGGCGGTTGCGGGAGCGCGGCGGCGGGCTCATCCGAGCGGGGCAAGCGGGAGGTTGGGGACGAGCTGACGAGCGGGGCCCGCCTGGCAGCGGCAGTGAGAGGAGGCGAGCGAGGGCGGCGCGGAGCGGTCGACTGATGGGGGGTTTCTGGCGCGCGGGCTCTGGGGCGCTGGCCTTGGGCCAAATGGCCAGCTGGGCCGGTTGGGGCGCTCCTGGGCCGAACCCAGTTTCGGTCCAGGCTGCGGTGAGTGTGTGCGTGTGTTTTTTTTAAACAGAACACTAAAGTGGTCATAATTAATTCAAAAGAATTAATAAAAACACCACAATAATTTATAAAATAACTATGCAATATTTAAAGCCTAATGAACATTAACTTAAACACAGAACATTTTGAAAATATTTCCTAATGCAATTAATGCACTTTTTGCAGATAAAAAAAAATACCAAATAAACTCCAAAACTTCAAATAATATTCAAATACAATTTCCCACCCTTTTATATTTTGAGGAAGTCATCTTATCCCCTCTCATTTGTTTTTCTTGAGTGGAAAATATTATTTGAATATATTTTTTTAAAACTCCAAAAATGCAAAGAAATATGATATGCTTTGAATGATTCTATTAACATCCGAATTTAATAAAAATTGGGATGTTACACTTGCCTCGTCCCCGCTTTACGCAACGTGCGTTTGCCCAAGGATTTCAAAGGCCCACGCTAGGTACCAAATTATACGGCGGATCAACCACCAGAGACATGGTTAGAGAGCTATGAGATGGCCATGGAGATGCTTGATGTGGATGACGCGGCGTGTGCGAAATACTTCACCATGATGCTTGAAGGAACGGCCCGTACTTGGCTAAAAAGCTTGCCCGCTAATTCTATCAACTCGTGGGCCCAATTACGAGCTTGGTTTATCAACAATTTCAAGGATACCTGTAAATAGCCTATGTCGATAGTGGGCTTAGCTGCATGCATCCAGGAGGAAGGAGAGTCAACGACTCATTGGGTTCACCGGGTTTCGCAAGTGTTGCACTCCTCAGACCGCATCAACGCTGACACCGCGGTATTAACCCTAGAAGGCAACTGCCGGTTTGGGCCCCTGAAGTTGAAATTGGGGCGGATGAAGCGTCATTGCACCGACATGGGAACCCTCATGGCCGCTTTGGTAAAATATGCTGATTTTGATAGTACCAAGGGTCCCGAATCTGATGATGACAAGACAGGGAAGGGGAAGAAGAACAACAGCTCCAATGGTCAGCAGCATCACTGGGTAGGCAATGGCGGAGGAGGCAAGCGTAAAGCGGATGGCAACATGGATTTTGTGGCTAATACCAATGTATAGGACAATGGCCAGCGGCGCAAGGGCAGGCCGAAAAATTGTAGTGGAGCGCCCAACCCCAACCCAAACCGCCTGAACTATTTGCTAAACCAGCCCTGTCCAGAACATGGGATGAAGGAGGAGCCAGCAAACCACCTTTGGAAGGATTATTTTATTATGCAGGAGTTCAAGAATTCTAATAATTTCCGGTATGATCACGGATCTGGCGGCGGCTCAGGATCTGGGCCGGGTTACGGTGGAGGAAGTTCCGGTTCAGGATTTAATGGTAATCCGGGCGGGCATAATGGTCAAAATAGTCAGAACAACCAGGGTGGGTACAACCAACAGCAGCAACAGTCAGGTTACCAAAGCAACCCAAATCAGTTGAGTAGTGGGCAGTACCATGTCTTTACCACTAGCTTGGACAAGCGAGACCGGAAGGTTCAGAGGCGGGCAGTCAACTCTGTTGAACCGGCCACACCCCGTTATCTACGTTGGTCTGAACAGCCAATCATGTGGAGCAGAGAGGATCACCCACTCCAGCTCGATAATCCGGGTCAGTTGGCTCTGGTGGTGGCGCCTCAGGTGGGAGGTTATAAGTTCACCAAGGTGCTCATGGATGGAGGGAGCATCATTAACATCCTATACTATGAGACCTTCCGTCGTATGGGACTTACATATAAGAATCTCAAACCGTCCAATACAGTATTCCACGGTGTAGTGCCTGGCAGATCAGCCTATCCCGTTGGTAAGATAGCTCTTGAAGTGGCCTTTGGGGATGATCATGATTCCAGGTCGGAGACATTAACGTTTGAAGTGGTGAAAATCCAAAGTCCATATCATGCCCTGTTTGGGCGTCCGGCATACGCCAAGTTTATGGCTCGGCCCTGTTATGTGTATTTACAGCTCAAGATGCCGGGTCACAAGGGGACAATAACGGTTCACGGAAGCTGCAAAATCGCTTTGGAATGCGAGGAAGGAGATGCGGCTTATGCAGAGTCGGTTTGTGCCACCGAGGAGTCGAAGTACTATAAAGACCATGTTGATCCAACGGACATAACTCCATTGAAGAAGCCAACTACGGAGCATGATCCGGCCCTGAAGTTCAAATCGGCAGCAGAAACTAAGCTTGTTGACTTCGTACCTAGCGATTCGTCCAAGCAGTTCAACATTAGTGCCAACTTGGATCCGAAATAGGAAAGCGCGCTCATCGACTTCATCCATGAGAATCGGGACATTTTTGCATGGAAGCCCTCCGACATGCCAGGTGTACCGAGGCAACTCGCTGAGCACACACATAATGTGGATCCTAAATACAAACTGGTGAAACAGTTCCTCCGCCGGTTTAACGAAGAAAGACACAAGGCGATTGGAGAAGAGGTAGCCAGGCTCTTAGCAGCTGGTTTTATTGTTGAAGTTTTTCACCCTGAGTGGCTTGCCAATCCGGTGCTAGTCCTTAAGAAAAATGGCACCTGGCGTATGTGTGTGGATTACATAGATCTTAATAAGGCTTGTCTAGCAGATCCTTTTGCGCTCCCCCGTATTGATCAAATCATTGATGCTATGGCGGGTTGTGAGCGTTTAAGTTTTTTGGATGCATATTCTGGCTATCATCAGATCAAAATGGCAGTTAAGGACCAGGAGAAGACAACATTCATAACTCCCTTTGGAGCCTTCTGCTATGTGTCTATGCCCTTTGGGCTCAAAAGTTCCCAGGCAACTTATCAACGATGTGTACAAAACTGTCTTCACAAGAAGATTGGCCGTAATGTACATGCTTACATGGATGATATCGTGGTTAAATCCAGGGAGAAGGAGACTCTGGTTGATGATTTGAGGGAAACCTTTGATAACCTAAGGACGTACAAGATGATGCTTAATCCAGACAAGTGTGTCTTTGGTGTACCGGCGGGCAAGTTATTGGGTTTTCTGGTGTCCAACAGGGGAATTGAGGCTAATCCGGAGAAGATCACAGCCATCACCTCCTTAGCCAAACAGAAGTGTATCAATGATGTTCAACGCTTGGCAGGCCGGATTGCCGCGTTAAGCCGGTTTATCAGCCGCCTTGGTGAGAAGGCGATCCCTTTGTATCAGATGTTGAAGAAGACGGATCAGTTTGTCTGGAGTTCTGCTGCTGATGAAGCATTTAAGGACTTAAAGCGGCAATTGGCCAATCCGCCTGTGCTCGCCGCTCCCATTGACAAGGAGCCGTTACTGCTATATGTTGCTGCTAATGCTCGAGCAGTCAGCGTGGCTATTGTGGTGGAACAAAAAGAGGCAGGTAAGGAGCATCCGGTTCAACGTCCGGTCTATTATATCAGCGAGGTACTCATTGAGTCCAAGAAAAGGTATCCGCATTGGCAGAAGCTGGTGTATGGAGTTTTTATGGCAAGCCGGAAGCTTAAGCAATACTTCCAAGGGCACCCAATTACGGTGGTCAGTTCTGCTCCTTTGGGAGATATCATCCAGAACCGGGAAGCAACTGGCCGGATTGCAAAGTGGGCTATAGAGCTGGGGCCGTACGGTTTGA